>NC_044985.1:27842029-28142029 GCF_008728515.1 Papio anubis | reverse complement strand
GAAAACTAATAAGAATTAGTTGTGTAATAGGTGGGAGTGATTTTAGACATAAGAGAAAATATTAAGAACTTGTAATCTTTAATTAGAGAAAGTGAACTCTGCTCAAGGAAATGTAAGTAAATAGTAGTAATCTTAAATTTATTATTTAAACTTCTCTTTCCTACCAGATCTTTTAAGAGTAGCTAAGAGATATCTTTTATCCAATTTGCATTTAACCGTTACTATCTTTTCTTGGAAGATCACCTTCTTTTTATTTTTTTATTTTTTTTGTTTTACTTTAAGTTCTGGGATACATGGGCAGAAGGTGCAGGTTTGTTACAAAGGTATACATGTGCAGTGGTGGTTTGCTGTCCCATATCAACCCATCGTCTAGGTTTTAAGCCCCACATGCGTTAGGTATTTGTACTCATGCTCTCCCTACCCTTGTCCCCAACCCCCAGCAGGCCCCAGTATGTGATGTTCCCCTCCCTGTGATCCATGTGTTCTCGCTGTTCAACTCCCACTTATAAGTGAGAACATGTGGTGTTTGGTTTTCTATTTCTGTGTTAGTTTGCTGAGCATGATAGTTTCCAGCTTCATCCATGTCCCTGCAAAGGACATTAACTCATTCTTTTTTATGGCTGCAGAGTATTCCATGGTTTATATGCACCATGTTTTCTTTATCCAGTCTATCATTGATGGGCATTTGGGTTGGTTCCAAGTCTTTGCTGCAATTATTGTAAATTACGCTGCAATAAACATACATGTGCATGTATCTTTATAGTAGAATGATTTATAATCCTTTGGGTATATGCCCAGTAATGGGATTGCTGGGTCAGATGGTATTTCTAGTTCTAGATCCTTGAGGAATTGCCACACTGTCTTCCACAATGGTTGAACTAATTTACACTCCCACTAACAGTATAAAAGCATTCCTATTTCTGGGAGACCACTTTCTAAACAATGTAGAAATCCTAACTGACTGGGTAATCAGCATTTTACTATATAGACATTCACAACTAGGTATGTCCATTAGCGTTCAGAGAATAATTGAAATAATAAAACGTGGTATTATAATATTAAAAAATCTGTTAAGCATATAGTATATAGATTAATTAAAATAACCCATCTAAAGTATAAAATAATGATTAATAGTTACTGCTTTACATTTGTGACACTCTCTGCGTATTAAAATTATAATGCTTCACAAATGTAATTATATTTCTTATATACGCTGTTTTATTTTGTGATTATAACAGTTTTGGAAGTAGGTGGAATAGGTGAGTTTTTTTTTTTTTTTTTTAAACTAAATGAGGAAGTTGGATAGCATAGCAATTAACTGGTTTTTCCATGTGGACTGGACTAAAACCAGAGTTCCTAACTTCTAGTTTAGTGTTCTTTCCTTCTGGACCTTAGTCAGAATCAGGGAAATTTGGATTTTTCTGGCCTGTTGTATATTTTTCTTAGGTCGTTTTATTTTGGCATGTTTCATTAGAACCCCTTCCATATCTTGGAAAGCAAAAAGAGCCAACTATATATAATCAGTTATTTATAATTAGTACCTTTGACCATAGATTTTTGGGGTGAGAAGGATAAAACTTGACCCAAATGATATTTTTGGATTTTGTCTGTATTTATGTATTATTAGTTTGGTGTAACATTTTACTATGCAAAAAATAAAAAAGTTTAAAAATTAACTTGATATCATTCACAATTGTGAAATTAGGACAAAAGTTTTGGCAATTGAGGTACGAGCAGAATCTGTTTCTCTCTTTCTCTTTTCTTTTGAAGAACTGCATCAAGCAACATCCTAGGACCCTTAAGATTCTAGGAGGAGTTTTACTCAGCTTCTCCCATTATGGTTTTTAGAATTATTGTTATTTAAAAATGATCTTTTGGGATTATATTTTACTTTTAAATGAATTAAAAGTAACTGTGAGTGCTTATTTAAATCAAATATCGGTTAGTGTATATTATGAATGGAAACTCAAAAAGACATTTGTAATATCTTATGTAGATTTATATAGGCTTTAAGAAATGGAAACTTGGGGGCTGGGTGCAGTGGCTCCTGCCTGTAATCCCAGCGCTTTGGGAGGCTGAGGCAGGCGGATCACCTGAGGTCAGGAGATCAGGACCAGTCTGGCCAACATGGAGAAACCCTGTCTCTACAAAAATACAAAAATTAGCTGGACATGATGGCGGGTGCCTGTTATCCCAGCTACTCGGGAGTCTAGGGCAGAAGAATCACTTGAACCTGGGAGGTGGAGGTTGTAGTGAGCCAAGATCGTGCCATTGCACTTCAGCCTGGGCGACAGAGCAAGATTCAAAAAAAACAAAAACAAAAACAAAAAAAAACAAAAGAAACGGAAATTTGGGGCCATTAGAAAGGAATGTTTACTTAATAATTATAACATGGTAATATTATTTGACTACTCTTTTTAGTAATATATAATTTATTCATTCCCACAAAAGTTACCTTGACTTGTCTATATTTTTTGGTCAGTTTAGGCTGTTATATAACAAATACATCCTCAACTGGGTGGTTTAAACAACAGATATTTATTTCTTACAGTTCTGGAGACTGGGAAATCCAAGATCAAAGTGCTAGCACATCCTTTGTCTGGTGAGGGCTTGCTTCCTGGTTAGCAGATGGCCACCTTCTCATTGTATTGCCACGTAGCAGAGAGGAAAGAACTTCTTTGGCATCTTTTATAAGGGCACTAGCCCCATTCTTGAGGACTCCTCCCTCAAATCCTAAATACTCCTGCCTTAGTCTATTGTGCATTACTATAAAGGAATACCTGGGCCTGGGTAGTTTAGAAAGAAATGAGGTTTATTTGGCTCTCGGTTCTGCAGGCTGTACAAGAAACATGGCACCAGTATCTGCTTCTGGTGAGGGCTTCAGGGACCTACCACTCATGGCAGAAGAAAGGGAGCAGGCATTAGAGGGAGGAAGAAAGAAGGGAGGAAACCATTAGGCTATTTGTAACAATCAGTTCTTGTGAAGAGTTTATAGAAGGAGAACTCACTCACTACCATGAGAATGGCCCCCAAGTCATTCATGAGGGATCTGATTTCCTGATCCAAACTCGTCCCATCAGGCCCCACCTCCAACACCTCCAGTACCTCCAATATTGGGAATCAAATTTCAACATGATATTTAGAGGGAACAAATATTCAAACTGTATCACCTCCCATTGGCCCCACCTTCAAATATCATCACACTGGGGATAAGGGTTTAACATATGAATTTTGAGGGACACAAACAGTCAATCCATAGCACTACAGTTGTTAGTAAGTATAATGTATTGAAATACCTTATTTAGAGCATGTGAATGAATTGTAATCAAATATTTAGATCACTATTAGGGCTAACTCACCTCTCTCTTTTTTTGTCTTTCGGTTGCAGGAAAATTTTCATCTGTTTTACTACTTACATATAACTTCCAGGAGATTTTGAAAAACCATAGTTCTATTTCTCCTGTGGAAGTGTTAAAAATCCTAAGAAGCTTTCTTGAGATAAAGTTTGTCCCCTTTCAATTATTAAATGTGCTTTTCTCTTATCTGTGAATTTCACCTTCAGTTTACTGGCAACTGCTTTTTCGTGTTAGGATCATAGAATTATGATTAACTCCTTGCAATCTGGCTTTTGTCCCACCTCTGTACTGGAACTGTACTCGTGAAGGTCACTGGTGACCACATCTAGCCAAATGTAGAGGGTTATTTTTTGCAGTTCTCAATCTCCTTGACATGCTAATGTCACATGACCTTGGCTTTTCAGCTACACGAGCACTTTCCTTTGAAGTCTCTGCTGCCCACTCTTCTTCTGGTAATACCTGTCTCTGAGGTGTTAGGGTGGGTTTGTACTTTTCCTTTGCTAGGCGTTTATTTATTCCATTTTGAATCTTGTAATAACTTTAGTTCTTCTTGTTTAGCATTTGTATCATAGATAAATCATAATTCTCTCACCCTGATGGATATTGCTGGTGATTCTCAGAGTTCCATTTCCCATCATTGCCTATCACCTAAACTCTAGTCCTGCACTTTCGTCTTAGAATAGATCCCAAATCATCTCCTTCAGAGTATTTTTTTCCCTCTAAATTTCTGTGTTTCTTTTAAAGAAGCATTCTCTTAATACCTTGACATTTTTAGTGTGGTGTCTCTTGTGCCGTGTCCCTTACTTTCCAATACCTCTAATGTCCTTGAATCTTTCCTGAAAATGTTTCCTAAAATTGCCCAGTGTTCTTCATTTCTTTCTTTTCCCTAAAGTACCTTATAGTTTGTGAAACACTTTCAAATGTGTTTTTTTCTTGATTTAAAATAACCCATAGAACAAATTTGTGAAATAAGAAGGTCAGAGTTTATTAACTCAGTCTGCAGATGGGGAAATACGTACTGAAAGTGGTAGTGACTTGCCTGAGGTATCATTGCTGATTAAGGGTAAAGCCATTACTAAGGCCAAGGTAAAGTGAATTTAAGATTATACCTGTGCCCAAAGCAAGTGACTATCGCAATTTCCTCTTAAGAGATCTGTCAACTTCCAGTCCTCCTTTAATTCACTTTACTTACATTGCTAGATTAATGTTTGTAAAACCAATCACAGTGGCAGCTACTATCAATTGGTACAATGTCTCAGTCACTGATCTAGATATCATCTAATCTTCAAAACTACCATGTAAAGTAGATATTGTTATATCTATAGGTAAGGAAAATTTTATGTATAAGGAAATTGAGGCTTACAGAAGTTAAGTGTGATGGGGCTGTGGGGTAGTGATTTCAACCCTGGCTCCCAAGCTCTGATTCTTTTTTACAACCACTTTTTGTTTGCCATTTTTCAAATTCTGGATGTTACCCCTCTTTCTAAGAACTTACTATGGCTTCCTTTTGCTAGTTAATCCCATTTATACCCCTTTATTAACCCTTTAGTATCTTCAATTATTTGGTCATAAATTTCCATTCCATCATTTTCTCTAGTAACCCTTCACAGTGAACTCTGCTCTTGACCTTGTTCTCTTCTCATAATGACCTCATCTAGTCCTACTTTCTCACCTTCTTAGCTGATTATTTTCTCCCTTTATAGAATTACTTCACCTCAAATTCTTTATGTATTCCAGCTCTTTAACTTCTACTTCTCAACTCTTAGTGAGCACTTAGAGCATACAGGGGGCCATGATAGGAGCTGTGAATATAGATGAATGTGTAGGCCTTGTTGGGGAGGTGAGCAGTTGATGGAATGAGTCAAACTGGATTCTCCACTCTGATTTGAGAATACTGGCAGAAGTTGGTGTGCCTAGGTTGCTAGGGGTGTGATTAATTTTACCTGAGTAATTGGGGAAGATGTGACATAAGAATGGACATTTGAGCTGTAGCCTTAAAGGAAGAGGAGGAGGTCTACAGTTAGAGAAGGGGTGGGAGGAGGGCCTTTTTTTTTTTTTTTTTTTTGAGACGGAGTCTCGCCCTGTCGCCAGACTGGAGTGCTGTGGTGCGATCTCGGCTCACTGCAACCTCTACCTCCCGTGTTCAAGCGATTCTCCTGCCCAGCCTCCCGAGTAGCTGGGATTACAGGCGCGTGCTACCACCCCCGGCTAATTTTTTGTGTTTTTAGTAGAGGTGGGGTTTCACCGTATTAGCGAGGATGGTCTTGATATCCTGACTCGTGATCTGCCCGCCTCAGCCTCCCAAAGTTCTGGGATTACAGGCGTGAGCCACTGCACCTGGCCGAGGGCATTCTTGAAAAAGGAAATGTTGTGTGAATACAGGAATGAACTTACAGATATGTATGCCATATTTTGTAGTGTGAATGTTAAAGGCATTTGTTGCAAGGCCATGCAAAGTGGTGTATTGCTGCCGATAGGCCTCAAGTGACTGACCTTCCCTTGGTTGAATCATCCCAGTTCAAGTCTGGTGTTTGACCTTATACTTTCAGACACCTGATTGGCTGAGCCCATTGGGAGTGGGTCTGTCTCAGGAGTGGGCTTACATTAACCAAGATCTTGGAAACTGATACATGGATATCTATATATTTATATATATAGTTTGTTGGTGTGTCAGTTTATTAATTTCCAATGAGAAATACAACTGTCAAGTAGATTGGATTGCTTAACTTGACAAATTGTAACACTTCCTCCCTGTCTTCCTGTAGACAGGATTCTTGGGAAGCCAGGTTATTAATATGGAGGTCAATTGATTGAGAAATAACAGCTGTCAAGTTTACTCAGCGTTTCTGACCATTGTGCTCCTTCTCTCCTGGCAAGATACATGGGAAGTCACATTACTGGAAGATCACAAGTTGAGCATGGAAAGAGAACCAGGAAGGATATTTGTTTGAAGAAGTATCTCTCGCCTCAGTTAGCTTGAGGCAATCTTACCCACTATAGGAATATCTTTGCCAAAGAAACCATGTTATTGGAGTCAAGTCAGCCACCACTTTCCCTCTCATGGTAGCTTAACCTGACTTTGTCAGCATTTGCCTAAGTGACTTCTTGGATTTCTTTCCTGATCAGCCTCACCTGTATTTCCCATACCTTCTGGATGGGTGCATTCTCCCTTTAGATATATTTAAATATTCTGTCAAGTTACAGGGAAGTCGCAAGAACTAAGGAAGCAGGGGAATTTTCATATCTCTGTTTTGATCCATTTGGTTTTAATTTTAAGTCACATTTGCTTATTTTCAGTTATTTGGGACCAAAATCAGGGTATGATAAATAGCCCCCTGAAAATGTGAGATTTGGTGGTGGTGGGATGTGGGAAATAAGGCTAGAAAGGAAAGTTGGGACCACATTGTGAAGGATCTTGGTTGGGTGCCATACTAAAAATTTCAAAGTATTCTCAATTAATTCTCCTCCTCGGCTCTCTAATTAGTTTTTTTCCCCACAATAAGATTGTCTTTTCAGCTTTTAAATTTTTGTTATCTGTATCCTACTATAGAATATATGATATTGGCTCTCAGTAGACCCTTAAGAGATCATATAATTTATCCCCTTTGTGTTTTGACAAATACATATTAATTAGGTGTTATTATCTGCATTTTAAACATGAGGTACAGGAGGCTTGCAAACTTATGTTCTGCTTCTCTTCTTAGTTCAGGCTATTTCTACAGCTTCTTTTATCCCTCATTGTTTTAGAAAAGGTATTTTTATTTTATTATATTGTGTATCTTTTTATATTATTATATAATGTTTCCATTATAGTGCTTATGTTATATACATGAATAGCTCCCATTAATTAATTGTAATGTATCTGTCTCTTTTCTCTCTAGGTAGCTTGTCAGTTCTTTATATTTAGGTGGACCTCATACTCATTCTTTTTGTCTCTTATAATGCCTAGCCCAGTTGAATTTCAAGCAATACTTAGATAATAGATTACAATTTTAAAGCCGGAAAGTATCTTGGTCTAGTGCAGTATTCTGATTTTCTTTTTGGAGACAAAGTCTCGTTCTGTCACCCAGGCAGGAGTGCAATGGCATGATCTCGGCTCACTGCAACCTCTTCCTCCTGGATTCAAACAATTCTTCTGCCTCAGCTTCCCAGGTAGCTGGGATTACAGGCGTCTGCCATCAGATGCCTAGCTAATTTTTATATTTTTAGTAGAGACAGGGTTTCACCATGTTAGCCAGGCTGGTCTTGAACTCCTGACCTCAGGTGATCCACCCACATGAGGAAGCCAAGGTCCAGGGCAACTGTTATTTGCCATAGAGCACATGATTGGTAGAGCCATGACCAGGATCCAAATATAGTGACACTGTGTCCAGACATCTTTGCACAAAGTACACTTTGCACTTTTTCTTTATTCACCTGAACAATGTTTTCCGTAGGTGTAAAAGAGACCATCAGAGGTCACCCATATCAATCTACAGTATCCAAAACCATTGTATTAAAACTTAAATTGTCAGCCTTTCTTATTGGTCCTAGGAACAGTATAGTTTTAAATGTCTTGAATCTTATTGTGTTAGGTAAAAATTTGAGTGAAAAAAAAAAAAAATGAAAGGGGGACATAGGGAAGGGAGCACATATCCTGAAAACTTGCTGTGTACCTGCTGAACAGTACGTGCTTTAAGTGTGTCAACTCGACTGTGGAGATGTGGGTTGTGAGCCATGGTCTACAGGCCTATTCTTCCCTCCTCTCCCCTCCCCTCCTCTCCCCTCTCCTGTCTCCCTTCCTCCTCCCCCTCCCCCCCTTTTCCTCTGGAAAACATCTTTCAGGTGAATAAAGAAAAAGGGCAATGTCATTCTTCCCTCTCCTCCCCTCCTCTCCCCTCTCCCCTCCCCTCCCCTCCCCTCTCCCCCTCCCCTCTCTTTTTTTTTTTTTGAGACAGGGTCTTGCTCTGTCTCAGGCTGGATTGCAGTGGCATGATTGTAGCTCACTGCAGCCTCGAACTCCTGGGCTCAAGCTATCCTCCTGCCTCAGCCTCTTGAGTAGCTGAGGCTAGAGGTGTGACCCACAACCCCCAGCTTATTTTTTAATTTTTAATTTTTTAGAGATAGTGTTTTGCTATGTTGCCCAGGCTGGTTTGGAACTCTGAATTATGCTTCATTGTTACAGCCCTTAGCCAAAGCCCTTAAGAACAGCATCTTGGATAGCAGGTACTACACTGGACTTCCTAATGAGGAGCAGTCCAGCAGCCATCTTCCATTGTCTGTGGTAATGGTGGTAAATGTTGGTGCTGGAGCTGGGTGGCAGTGCCTGACTCACTAAATAACCTTCCATTTTCTAACCATGGTTCATGGCTCATGTTTTTGACCTTTTATGTATATATCATTGTTGCCATTTCCGTTCTGTGGGAGAAGAGCCCACATGTTTCTTCTGTCTACAATCTTACTTTCCATTTTGTTAATGCTCCTCTTTTCTTCTCTTTCTGCCTCCACCCTTTTTACTCTGGGTGTGGAGAGAAAATTGGATATGCTTGTATCAAAGTTACTTAAATGGATCAGCTTTAACTTTTTTCCCCTCTGAATTCTTCTATGTTGATATGGAGGGCAAAAAAAATAAAATAAAAAGAAGGTGCTGCATAATCGCATTGTCTTCCAGCAAAACAATTTTCAAAAATGACAAGATATATGCAATTCATAACTTATATAAAGTTTATCATTCATATTTATAAAATCTGTGTTTTGGTGGTAAATGCACTTCAAGTTTCAAAGAATGGTTTTAAAATACTTTTGAATCATCTCCCTGAGAGCTTTCAACACTGTATAAATAGTATACTTTTTAGCATTTCCTGTTGCATACCTGCAGTTTGCATCATCTTTGAGAATATTTACCACTTTTTTGCAGGGCATATGTGGAGACTTAACTAACAAATGTCATTATGTACGTGGGTTTCAAAAAGCAACTGGAGGAAATTATATTTAACCTTTTTGAAGGGTTGTTATCTGGGCTTTCCCCCATTTCAGAGCAAAACCAGGTGTAAATCAAGGACATGCATTGATATACATATTTTTGAAAAAAAAATCTTTTTAGGTTTTGCTAGTTACTGTTTTTGCTTAAATATCCTCCCCCCTTCCTGAAATTTAGAATGTTTCTGGTAAATAGTTTAATCTGGTGGTTCCCATCACTTTGTTCATTCAGTTAATTCTTAAGAATTGTTTCTTAAAAAGAGCAACACAATTATGAGATGAGGAATTAGAAATTCCTCATCTATTTGATTAAATGTGTTCTTAGGAAAAAATATGCTAAGAAGGCATTAGACTTTCCCCTTATGCCAAAAAGCTTATTAGACTGGTAGGCTGTACAGAGGGAGGTAACTCAGGAGAATAGCATGAGGTAGAAGATACTGAATAACAATAAGACAGAGTGAGAGAAAACAATTTTTTCTAGAATGGGAAGTATGGTTCCTTTTTCCCAATAGAAAGGCTCAAACCCTATGCCACTATGTTGAGATGCCATTTTTATTTATTTAGATTTTGCTTTAGTTTAAAGGTGGGAATAAGATGACCTCCTTTTTTTTTTTTTTTTAATCTTATATCTACTATATTACAAAAAAATTTATAGCATTCACTAAGTATGAATTAATGTTTAAATTCTGTTAGTTGTATTTATGTTGTATTTATTCTTCCAAGTTTTATATTTCATTAGAACAATGCCTTTCATTTAGAACGTAACATGTTTCATATATGGTTTATAATTATCTAGTATAAGCATTCTCTCATTAAGTGCCTGATGGCACTCACTTGAGTTTAATACGGTTTAATGTCTATTTTACGTCTATATAGAGGGCATTAGTTACTGATTGAATAAATGAGTGAATGAATGAATAAGTACAGGAATATGTGGGGGCATGTTTGATTTGCTGTTCTGAGTCAGATTTATGATTTAAATGATGTTGCCCTACCAAGCTCTTAAAATAAAGATTTGCATTAAGTGATTATGTACTCACTATAAAAATTACAAGCATTAAGGATAAAAAATTAAATAAATTCTACTACACATAAATAATCATTATAACTTGGAACTTCACTTCGGATGTTTTCCCTCTTCTGCATACCCACACCCACAAATACCCACACACATACATACATTTATAGAGGGAGAACTAAGGAAAAAATGAAGGTGAAGCAGGAATATCCTACGTACTATTTTTGTTTAAATAAAAATGATATTATTTCATTTGAACAGAAATTGAAAAATGAATTACAGTAATTAAATAAGTGATTTTTTTTTTTACAATAAGCAGTTCACAATAAGTGTTTTCACTAAAGTTGAAAAAAAATTATGACAAATGTTAAGAGACTAGGATCATTTCATTTTAAAAGTTAACTATGTTATTTCATCAGTTTGTTTCCTGCTATGAAAAGTTAAAAATTAGCAGACTTTCTTTCTTCCACCTCCAAATTTTTATTAGTTATATTAAATTTGTACCTTGTCAAGCTGTGCAACATTTGCATTCTATTTTATAATTAATTTTCACAGTTATTTAGTTTTAGTTTTATATTTAAAAGCAGTCAGTGCTTACTACCTACTCTTTTATAATGGAAAATTGCCCTAAAATCCTGAGAGGTGTGATCACTGAGAAAATTCCATTCTGGGGAACCAATAACCCCAAATAAATACCACTTCATTTTTATTTTTTAAAGAATAAATTTCTTAGACCCTGAATTTCTGTAGAATAAAATAAATTGGCCTGTGCAACTTGATTATAAAATAACAAGTTTTCATTTTAGTTTAGGTATAATCCTTCAGATGTAAGAGTTATATTTTCTTTTAGTTGTATATTTTTTAAAAGATTGGTGGATTATTTGTTCCTGAATAGCAAAACCCCAGAATGCTTGGTCACTCTCAAAAAGAGTCATTACTATTAGGTTGGTGCAAAAGTCATTGCAGTTTCTGCCATGGAAATAATAAATCCAGTTGGCTTCATAAAAGCAGAGATCCTGCTGGGCAGGGTGGTTCATGCCTGTAACCACAGCACTTTGAGAGGCTGAGGTGGGTGGATCACTTGAGGTCAGGAGTTTGAGACCAGCCTGGCTAACATGATGAAACCCTGTCTCTACTAAAAATACAAAAATTAGCAAGGTGTGGTAATGTGTGTCTATAATCCCAGCTACTCAGGAGGCTGAGGTGAGAGGATTACTTGAACCCAGGAGGTAGAGGCTGCAGTGACCTGAGATTGTGCCACTATACTCCAGCCTGGGCGACAGAGTGAGACTCTGTCTCAAAACAAAAAACAAAAAAGCAAGAGGTCCAGTTGCCATTTCACAGGACATTCTGAGGCTATTGGAAATGCACTTTTGGTGTACTTGCTGACATCCACTAATTGCCCTCCTATCTCTGGATGATCAGAAAAGGAAGAACTTGTTTCTCTGGGGTACCTGTGGCTGTAGGAACAATTCTCCCTAGCTTATTCTGTTAGAATTTAGTATACCTTTTTATTCTTTTCTTTTTACTTGATAATGGGAGTTAGCATTAAAGCAGCCTTATTTATTATTCATACCCTGTCAATATGACTACTTTCTGTAAAAAAACCCCATTCATTCCAAGGACAAATCAGCTATTCTATATCTATCCTGCAAAAATAAATATAATCTTTATACTAACACATATATCCATTTCTTTATTTTTTTACTGTTTATTTTGACTCATTTCTTAGCTGGTTGAATTTGATAGTTCTCCCTTTTGGTTATATCTGTATCTGCATACTTACATGTCTGTCCTTATGTGTATACACTTCTTAAGAAGAGCTTATGGATCTTGTATTTTCTGAGTAACTGGATGCTTGAAAGTGTTTATAGGTTGCTTTTAAACTTCATGGTCAATTTGGCTGGGTATCACATAACTGGATTTCATATCTTTCCCTTGTAACTCTGAAAGACATTGCCCTACCATCTCCAGAGAATGGTGACTGATGGTAATATAGAGAAGTCTAAGGCCAGAATTGTTTTCCTTCCTTGATGACCTAAGGAATTCACGTTTATGTTTTAGCTCTCTTGAATTCCATAACATCAGAAAAATTTGTTTTAGTGTTAATTACTTTGAATTCAGTTTTCCTGGAACAATTTCTTTTGTTAGTGTTTCCTTTCTTCTCCTTAAGTAAAAGTTTTCTTTTATTATATCTTTCCTTTTTTTTTCCTCTTTCATTTGTTCTGTTTTTTTTTTTTTTTTCCCCAAGAATGTTAAGTATGTATTAACTGGGTGTCTTTTACCTTCTATACTTATCACCTCATCTCTTATATATCTTTGTATTTCCCATTTCATTTTTTTATGCCTGTCCGTTCTTTTTCTGACTGTTTTTCAGTATTGAATATTCTGTTTTGTTGTTGTCACTTCATTGGTGGCTTTAATTTATGATTTTTTCCTCCCAGTTTTTACCCTTAGCCTGCCAGCTTGCTTTTTGATCTCCTTTGGTTGTCTTATCCTTTCTTAGATATTTCATAATTTTCTTTGAACCCCTTTACCTTGAAGTAGCTTATATTCTTTATTATTTCTTTTAGACTGGAAATTATTTGTATGATTTTTCTGTCTCTGTTGACAGTTTTTTTTCTTAATCTGCCATTTGCCTATGTTTCTCCACCCCAATTTTTGGTAGTTCTGTGTAATTTCTTTGCTGATTTATTTCTGGTTGTTACTCATTTTTGAATAGGATCAATTTCATTAAGGACAGATATTGCCTGAAAAAAGTGTGATGTTAGATGCATGTACTGAGTATTAGGGAGAGGAGATAAATGACATTAATTTGTGCTTCCATTTGGATTATCTCAAATACTCCATCACCCAAGATATTTCTTTTCTTTGAGGGTCATGTCTCACCTCAATTTGTAGTGCTGTGAAGGTCACTGTGCCATTGAGGCCCATGAGTCATTGGAGCCTATGTAGTAAGCAGTGCAGTGACAGCTGCATCCTCTCTCTTGACCCCATTTGGCAGACATTCTGAGCTAGGAAGCTAGGTCATTGACAATAAGAATGTCTTCTTTTTTTTTCTCTCTCCTTCTGTGGTATAGACATGTTTTGTGGAGAAACCTTTCCTATTTTCTCCTAGGTAGAAACTTAATATCATAACTCCAATTAGAGTTTACTGGAATGGGCTTTAGAACCATTCAAATTTTAGGGAAATCTTTGTTCTGCTTGAGTTCTTAGGGGGTGCAGTTAGGCTCTCAGGATTACTTCTCATTTTGATTCCAGATATCGCATAATTTGGCAGATTTTTAAAAATAGTTTGTGGTTTGTGGTTATGGCTGTGTCTTTGTTTCATTGATGATGAAGTGCTCATTATTTTTGTTCTGTTTTTTTTTTTTTTTTTTTTTCCAGTTTGTTTCTGGAGCAGAGAATGTCTTCTGCTCATCTTTAAAAATTTTTTTTAGTTTATTTGCTATCTCTGTGTTCTTAAGAACCTACTAATAAAATACCCTGATATTAGACTTTACTTTTTGTTTTTGAAACAAGATGTCTATATTAAGCTCATTTAATGTTTAATGTATCTACAATTTGGCAACTGCTTAAAAAAAATTTTTTTTTTAACTTTAAGTTCTGGGATACATGTGCTGAATGGGTAGGTTTGTTACATAGATATACATGTGCCATGGTGGTTTGCTGCATGTATCAACCCTTCATCTAGGTTTTAAGCCCCGCGTGCATTAGGTATTTTTCCTAATGCTCTCCTTCCCCTTTCCCTCCACCTGCCGATGGGCCCGAGTGTGTGATATTCCCCTCCCTGTGTCTGTATGTTCTTATTGTTCAACTCCCACTAATGAGTGAGAACATGCCATGTTCGGTTTTCTATTCCTGTGTAAGTTTGCTGAGGATGATGGTTTCTGGCTTCATTCATGTCCCTGGAAAGGACATGAACTCATTCTTTTTTTTTTGGCAGCTCTTAATAATTTTTTATATTGGGAGGTCTTTATGCATGAATTTTTAAAATATATTAGGAGAGAAAAGCAATAACTATCAAGAGATTGAATGAAGAAATCAATTATATGTAATATGATAAAACTCTGGAGTTAATACATATTGGTGAACATTGGCTGCTTGGTGTATAAACATCTTTATTGGCATTGGGGACATAATCTTTTGAAACCATCATTGTAAAAGTGAAGCTGACATTGTAAAACTTCGTATTTTGACAATAAGAACTGCTCCTCAACATGGGAAACCTGTCGAATTTCTCATAAAATTGCATATGATCAACTTCTCTTGGAGAAACATAGTTTTCAAAGAATCTGATATGTTTTAAGGAAAAGGTGCATTTTCTTTTTTTTTTTTGTTACATGAGCAGGAGAACCATTGCATTACATTTGATATTAAACTGCACATACCAGAACCTGAAATTTATTTTAGAAATAACCTGTCATATGTAATTAATTTAAAAATAATTAATAGACTTTAATTTTTAAGAACATTTTAGGTCCAGAACAAAATTGAGTAGGAAATATAGAGGATAGTCCCCTTTAGCCTTCCCCCAACCATCAACCTCCCCCACCCAAGTGGTGTATGTTTGTTACAATAGACGAACCGATATTTATACATCATTGTCAACCAAAGGCCTAAAATTCAGTTTTGCTCTTTGTGTTACACCTTCTATGCGTTTTGACAAACATTATAATGACATATATTCACTCTTGTGGTATCATACAGCATAGTTTTAATGCCCTGAAAATCCTCCGTGCTTTACCTGTTCATCCCTTCCTCTCTCCCTCCTTCAGAATCCCTGGTAACAACTGATCCTGTCTCTATACTTTTGTCTTTTCCAGAATGTTTTATAGTTTCAATCTTACAACTTTTACAGTCTTATCAGATTAACTTCTTTCACTTAGCAATATATGTTCCTTGTGTTAGTCCATTCCCACACTGCTATGAAGAAATACCCGCCACTGGGTAATTTATAAAGGAAAGAGGTTTAATTGACTCACAGTTCCATATAGCTGGGGAGGCGTCAGGAAAACGATCATGGTAGAAATCAAAGCAAACTTGTCCTTCTTCACATCGTGGCCGAAGAGAGAAGTGCAGAGCAAACGGGGAAAAGCTCCTTATAAAACCATCAGATCTTTTGAGAACTCACTCACTATCATAAGAAGAGCATGGGGGTAACTGCCCTTATGATTCAATTACCTCTCACCAGGCCCTTCCCATGGCACATGGGGATAATGGGAACTACAATTCAAGGTGAGATTTGGGTTGGGATACAGCCAAGCCATATCATTTTGCCCTGGCCCCTCCCAGATCTTCTGTCCTCACATTTCAAAACACAATCATGCCTTTCCAACAGTCCACCAAAGTCTTAGCTCATTCCATCATTGACTCAGAGGTCAAACTCCAAAGTGTCATCAGAGACAAAGCAAGTCCCATCTGTCTATGAGCCTGTGAAATCGAAAGCAAATTAGTTACTTCCTAGATACAGTGAGGGTACAGGCATTGGGTAAATACACCCATTCCAAATGGGAGAAATTGGCCAAAACAAAGGGACTACAGGCCCCAGGCAAGTCCAAAATGCAATAGGACAGTCATTAAACCCTAAAGTTGCAAAATGATTCTCTTTGACTCCATGTCTCACATCCAGGTCACGCTGATGCTAGAGGTGGGCTTCTATGGCCTTGGGCAGCTCCACTTCTGTGGCTTTGCAGGGTATAGCTTCTCTCCCAACTGCTTTCATGGGCTCGTGTTTAGTGTCTGTGGCTTTTCTAGGTACACAGTGCAAGCTGTTGCTAGATCTCCCATTCTAGGGTAGGGACTGGAGGATGGTGGTCCTCTTCTTACAGCTCCACTAGGCAGTGCCCTAGTGGGGACTCTTTGTGGGCGTCCAACTCTACATTTCTCTTCTCCACTGCCATAGCAGAGGTTCTCCATGAGAGCTTCACCCCTGCAGCAAACTACTGCCTGGACATCCAGGTGTTTCCATGCATCTTCTGAAATCTAGGTGGAGGTTGCCAAACCTTAATTCTTTGTTTTGCTTTTATTTTATTTTATTTTATTTTATTTTATTTTATTTATAAATAAATAAATAAATCACCCAGGCTGGAGTGTAATGGTGTGATCTCAGCTCACTGCAACCTCTGCCTCCCAGATTCAAATGATTCTCCTCCCTCAGCCTCCCGAGTAGCTGGGATTACAGGCACCCACAACCACACCCAGCTAATTTTTGTATTTTTAGTAGAGATGGGGTTTCACCATCTTGACCAGGCTGGTCTTGAATGAAACCATGTTGGCCAGGCTGGTCTTGAACTCCTGATGTAAGGTGACCCGCCCACCTTGGCCTCCCAAAATGCTGGGATTTCAGACATGAGTCACTGCACCTGGCCCCAAACCTTAGTTCTTGACTTTTGTGCACCCACAGGACCAACATTATGTGGAAGCTACTGAGGCTTGAGGCCTGCACCCTGTGAAGCAACAGCCTGAGCTGTACATTGGCCCCTTTTAGCCATGGCTGGAGTGGCTGGGACACAGGACACCAAGTCTTGAGGCTGCATACAGCAGGGAACAGGAGTTTGGACCCAGCCCAGGAAACCATTTTTCCCTCCTAGGCCTCTGGGCCTATGATGGAAGTGGCTGTTGAGAAGGTCTCTGACATGCCCTGGAGACATTTTCCCCTGTCTTGGTTATTAGCATTTGGCTCCTCTCTACTTACGCAAATTTCTGCAGCTGGTTTGAATTTCTCCCTAGAAAATGCCTTTTTTTTTTTTTTTTCCTACTTCATTGTTAGGCTGCAAATTTTTCAAACTTTTATGCTGTGTCACCTCTTGAATGCTTTGGTGCTTAGAAATTTCTTCTGCCAGATACCCAAATCGTCTCACTCAAGTTCTAAGTCTCACAGATCTCTAGGGCAGGGACAAAATGCTACCAGTCTCTTGGCATAGCAAGAGTGACCTTTACTCTATTTCCCAACAAGTTCCTCATCTCCATCTGAGACCGCCTCAGCCTGGACTTCATTGTCTGTATCACTATCAGCGTTTTGGCCAAAGACATTTAAGAAGTGTCTAGGAAGTTCCAAACTTTCCCACATTTTCCTGTCTTCTTCTGAGCCCTCCAAACTGTTTCAATCTCTGTTTGTTACCCAATTCCTAAGTTGCTTCCACATTTTCTGCTATCTTTATAGCAGCACCCCACTATCCTGGTACTAATTTACTGTATTTTCATTTTCATGCTGCTGTGAAGAAATACCCAAGACTGGGTAATTTATAAAGGAAAGAGATTTTATTGACTCACTGTTCTGCATGGCTGGGGAGGCCTCAGGAAAACCATTGTGGCGGAAGGTGGAGCAAATATGTCCTTCTTCACATGGCAGCAGGAGAGAGAAGTGCCAAGCAAAGCGGGAAAAGCTCCTTATAAAACCATCAGATATTTTGAGAACTTACTATCAGGAGAACAGCATGGGGGTAACCACTCCCATGATTCAATTACCTCCCACCAGGCCCCTCCCACAACATGTGTCATTATGGGAACTGTAATTCAAGATGAGATTTAGTTGAGGACACAGCCAAACCATATCATTTCTCCATGTCTTTTTGTGGTTTGAGAGCTCATTTCTTTTTAGCACTAAGTAATATTCCATTATATGGATATACCACAGTTTGTTTATCCATTCACTTTTTGGAGGACATTTTGGCCACTTCCAAGTTTTGACAGTTCTGAGTAAAGCTAATATAAACATTTGTGTGCAGGTTTTTGCATGTATTTAAGTTTTCTACTCATTTGGATAAATACAAAAAGCACAGTTGCTAGATTGCATGGTAAGAGCATGTTAAATTTTGTAGGAACTGCAAAACTGTTATCGAAAGTGGCTGTACCATTTTGTAGTTTCAGCAGAAAGGAGCAGTGGTGAGCAATGTTCTTGTTGCTGTATGTTGTCTTCAGTATTTGGTGTTGTCCGTTGTCATTGTTTCGGATTTTAGCTATTCTGATAAGTATGTAGTGCTATCTCAGTGTTTCATTTTGTGATTTCCTATTAATATGATATTTGAACATCTTTTCATATGCTTATTTGTCATTTGTATATCATCTTTGGTGAAGTGTTTGTTCAGAGCTTTTGACTCCCCTTATTTTTTTATTTTTTATTTTTTTTAAAAGAGACAGGGTCTTGCTCTTTCACTCAGGCTGGACTGAGTGCAGTGGCATGACTCTATCTCACTGCAGCCTCAAATTCCTGGGCTCCAGTGATCCTTTTGCCTCTGCTTCCCCAATAACTGGGACTACAGGTGTGTGTCATTGTGCTTGGCTAATTTTTTTTCAAATTTATTCTTTGTAGAGACAGGAATTCTTTGTTGCCCAGGCTTGTCTCAGACTTTTCACTTCAAGCATTCCTCCTGCCTTGGCCTCCCAAAGTTCTGGGATTACAAGTGTGAGCCACTGTGGCCTGCCTTTATGTCCATTAAATAGTTGTATTTTTAATGTTATACATTAAAAAAAAAAAAAAAAACCCAATAATAGAGGCAGGTTCTCACGGTGTTGCCTAGACTGGTCTCCAACTCCTGCCCTCAAGCAATCCTCCCACCTCCACCTCCCAAAGTGCTGGGATTACAAGTCTCAGCCACTGCACCTGACCTTGCCCATTTTTAATTGCTTATTTACTTATTATTGAGTTTTAAGAGTTTTTAAAAATACATTTTAGCTAACAGTCCTTTAACAGATATGCATTTTGAAAATATTTTCTCCCGGTCTGTGACTTGTCTTCTTATTATCTTGAGAGTGTCTCTCAAAGAGCAGAAGTTTTTCATTTTAATGAAGTTTAGCTTAACAATTTTTTTTTTTTTTTGTCATGGATCATGTTTTTAGTGTTATATCTAAAAAGTCACTGCAAAACCCAAGATCATCTACATTTCTTTTATGTTCTCTTCTAGTAGGTTTATTGTTTTGCATTTTATGTTTAGGTTTATGATCTGTTTTGAGTTAATTTCTGTAAAGTATATTGTAAGGTTTTCATTATGATCTATTTTGTGTTAATTTTTGTAAAGTATATTGTAAGTTCTTCATCTGGATTCATTTTTTTCTGCATGTGGATGTCCAGTTGTTCCAACATCATTTATTGGAGACTCTCCTTTCTCCATTGAATTGCCTTTGCTCCCTTGTCAAAGATTAGTTGACTATATTTGTGTGCGTCTATTTCTGAGTTCTCTTCTTTTCCATTGATCTGTTTGTCTGTTTCACTATACCACACTGTCTTGATTACTGTGTAATTAATTTTTAAAATAATAATTTTTAAACTAAGTATTAAGATTGGAGAAGCAAGTTATCTCAAGCCAATTTCTGTTAAGTATGAGATAATGTCATGTTATTAAAAAATGCATTATTTATAATTATTTTAGAAAAATTTGTATGCAGTGGAAACAATGTCACAATGGAAATAAATAAAATGGTAATATTTCCACTTTAAAAGAGATCACTTCTGTACAAAGTGGCTCATTTTGGGTTCAAAATGTCTCATAAGTTCATTTTGGGTGTGAATAACTGTTTTCAAATTTTACATTTTTAAAACTTAAATGACAGTTTAAAAAGTTTCTTTTAATCTTCTAAAATAATGTTGTTTGGAACTTGCTGCTTTTTTACTGAGAAAGAAAATCAGTGTCTAAACACATTTGTGAAATGAATTGAGCTAGATATTAGGGAATGCTAATAAATATATGTCACAGATCTTTTTTTTTTTTTTTTTTTTTTTTGGCCTTAAAGAGCAATTCAGGAAAATTAACCAGTAATATAAGGTAATATGTAGTAAGTATAGTGTGGATGGCAGTGTGTTGAGCTCACTAAGAGGTTAGTGTGACTGGTAAGTGTAAAGTAATGCTTTCACACAGATGGTTTTTACTCATACTATGTTTAACCTTGTGTCAGAAACGTAACAAATTTACGTAGAAGTTTTTAGGAAATTATAATGATTATCAGATATAATCAACTGTTATGATGTATTTTTATATCAATTTTATCCAGGTCTAAATTACTTACAGTAAACTACCCGTTTTAAATGGCAGTGTGGGCTAGGCATGGTGGCTTATGCTTGTAATCCCAGCACTTTGGGAGGCGGAGGCGGGCAGATCACCTGTGAGGTCAGGAGTGCGAGAACAGCCTGGTCAACATGGTAAAACCCTGTCTCTACTAAAAATACAAAAACTAGCCAGGCATTTTGATGCACGCCTGTAAACTTAACTACTTGGGAGACTGAGGCAGGGGAATCTCTGGAACCTGGGAGGCGGAGGCTGCAGTGAGCCAAGATGCCAATATGGTTTCATTGCACTCCAGCCTGGGCGACAAACCCAGACTCCATCTCACACACACACACACAAAAACGAAAAACTAAACACGGCAGTGTGATAAGTTTTGATAAAAGAATACAGCTTTACAGCCACCACCACATTTATGATTTGGTTATTGCTTTCACTCTAGAGAGATCCCTTTGTCCTTTTGAAATCAATCTCCCATCTCTGCTCCCAGGCGATTGCTGATCTGCTTTCTATATTCTAGATTGGTTTACATTTTCTAGAATTCTTAAGAATGTATTTTGCTTACTGTAGAGGATATGTTTTTCGAAAATTGATGGTAAAGTGAATTTTGGTAAAACGAACCTTATGTTTTATTATCTTAAAATTTCTAAGATGCTTGAATAAAGTTCAGTTGATGTTATCCCTAACATTTTTGGTTTTGAGTTTTCTGCCTTGTCCACTCTCTGTAATACTTTAAATC
The DNA here is from genome assembly GCF_008728515.1 of Papio anubis. Classification (NCBI taxonomy): domain Eukaryota; kingdom Metazoa; phylum Chordata; class Mammalia; order Primates; family Cercopithecidae; genus Papio; species Papio anubis. The sequence continues at coordinate 28,120,957 of NC_044985.1, read as the reverse complement.
TGGATTACATGTAATAATGTGTAAAACCAACTGATGGCACATTATATTGTAAAGCAAGATACCGTTTCGTAGTTACCTGCCTCCTTGTTTATTTTTAATGTTGATAAACAATTTGAAGAATAAAAGTGTACAGATCCTATTGTATTCATAGACTTTAATTCAGTCCTTTTTTCTTATAATTGTCGCTCAGTAGACAGTGTAACCTCAATCTGTAAAAGGCCATTTGCCTTGTCCTTATGCCCTCCTGCTCAGACCTCTGAGGATGGGAGAGTGAGGGTGGATAAATAGCTATTTACTTGATAACATTCTGTTCTCTGTGACTCCTCTTACACATATATGCATGGTGTATTTTGAAAGCGTGCTGAAAAGTAGCAGTTGATCTCATAGATAAAGCAGCCCCACTAGGATGGGATAGGAGAATCCTTTTATGATTTTGAAAACCAAATGTACTGCTTGTTCATACCTTTATACAGAAAATAATCTTTTGCATACAAAAATGAGTGTTTTCTGGTTTTGCCCAGAAAAGTTCTGTCTAGAATTTGTGCTGCATCATTTATTAATCATTTTGAAAGTAGATCTACATAAAAACTAAACATTATGAAAGTCATATTTGCCTCACTAAACATTTAAATTTTGACTTCATTTGGAAATCCTACACTCATATAACGAGAAATAATCCTAATCCAAATTTATCTATAGTCAAACTGTGGATAAGTAATGTTCTATAAACTGAATTCTTAAGTAAATGTCATTTGGGGGTGATAAACATGGATCTGTTAAGAAATCCTGAAGGTCTACATTTGAACACTGCCTCACTGAAGGCTTCAGACGAAAGACAAAATGTTTCAGTAGTCAGTTTGAGAGACAATATATGTGAGATGAGACTGAAGAACAATCAGAGTGACCAACCTGAGATCTTACATTTTATATGACTATTATCCCTCTCAAAACTAGTCAGTCAATACTCTGTTTCTTTTTTTTTTTTTTTTAAGTTAATAAAAAGACTTTACTCCGACTGTTTTTGGAATTTCCTCATTTTAGGGGTTTGTCTTCAGAAGCACAGACAAATCCCATTCAGCCTACACTGAATGGTGGGTTAGACACTGCCCTGTCTTCAGCAGGGTAAATCAGATGCAAGAACAGATGTAAACAGTTACCTGTGATACAAAGCAGGTTGTGCAGCTGTGCTGATAGTGGCATGTATAAACTGCATTGGGAGGGAGGAGTTAATTCTGGCTTGGGCATCATTAGGTGACACTATTTAAATAACGCCGTGAGTGATGAATTGCATTACAATTTTAATTTATTTTCTTTGTGTTTCTGAAGTTGCATTTACTTTAGAAAATTCAGCAAACCAGAGAAGCACAGAGAGAAAAACAATTCTAAAGTTACCATTCATATTTTCATGTATATTTCATTGTTTTGTTGTTTAGCTGTTTTTTGACCTGTCATTTTTTTTATTTTATAATATGAACATTTCTCCATGTCCACTAAATATTTTTCTGCAGCATCATTTAAAATGACTACATAATCTTTTTAAATATCACAGATAAAATAATTTATTTAACTAGTCACCTATTGCTGACTGTTTAGATTGTTTTTGTGTTTTACTATTATGTAAAACACTGTCAAAAACATCCTCATGTATATGGCTGTTGCTTTTAAATTAAAACGTATTTTACCAAAGTAATACATTCACCTAGTTTAACATTTGAATAGTTGTTAAAGGCCTATTAGAAAATACAGTGGTGGCTGGGCTCAGTGGTGCACATCTGTAATCCTATCACTTTGGGAGGCCAAGGCAGGTGGATCACTTGAGCCTAAGAGTGTGAGACCAGCCTGGGCAGTATGGTGAAGCCCCATCTCTACCAAGAAACAAAAAACCCTCAAAAGTTAGTCAGGTGTGGTGGCGTGTGCCTATAGTCCCAGCTACTTGGGGTGGGGGCTGAAGTGGAAGAATCTCCCGAGCCCGGGAAGTCAAGGCTGCAGTGAACTGAAATTGTGGCACTGCACTCCAGCGTGGGATATGGAAATGAGACCCTGTCAAAAAAAAAAAAAAACAAAAACAAAACAAACAACAAAAAAAGAAAATACAGTGGTCATTTCTCTAGAGGCAGCCTTTTATCTGTTTCCTCTAGTCATTATATATCTCCACATTGCTAAATTACATATATATACATTGCTGTCTTTTTAATTAATTTATTTAAGACATTGTTGACTTTATATTATGATCTTTGAAGATTTTTCACTATTACACAGCCATCTCTTTCCCTCACAATCCCAATATAGTTAGATGCCAATTTTTGGCTTAATTTTGCATTATTATATTATGTAGCTATTATTCATAGATGAGCATATGGTAATTAATTCTGATGAAAAGTTTGCTTCTGACTTTTTGTATTTCATGAAGTTAATAATGCCTTGTTTTTTCATTTGCTTAGCTTTTTGTCCTTCTTAATAATTCTTCCTATACCTTCTATAAACTACTTAAACAATTTTCCATAAAGGGAATTACATCAGATAATATATTTCAATTATTTTCTTGAAGACATGCTTCCAGCAGACTTCCATTCTCCTCCCATCACATTCTCCAGACCTGCCTCTTCTGGGATTTTTCCTTGCTCTTAACCTAGGAACTCCCTGTGCTTTTTCTTAAATCTCATAGTGTTTTCCTTCTTGTCTTACCTTACATTTTTGTGTTATATTTCCTGTAGTATTCCTGAGAAAGGTTTTGTGAGAGAAAAATATCTTTATTCGGTTTCCTCACTTGATTTATAATTTGCTTGAATAATTAAATTCTAAGTTGAAAATAACTTTCCTATAGGTTTTTGGAAGGAAATGCTTATGTTCCATTGTCTTCCATCTTGCTCTTGCAAAGTCCAAGCCTTTTTGATTCCTTTAACTGTATAAGAAAACTGAGTAGAAGAATGTCTGGGTATAAGGATGTCATATTTTAAAAACTGTAAAGATGGGGAGGATGAAGAGGAGATTCAAGACAGAGGGACTCAAAAAGCCAGGTGACAGCAAGTTGTCCACTATGGTAAGAGAATGAAGGCATCTAAGTCCATGTGAAGAGAGTGTGGGATATAGTTGGAACACAGTAAATTGAGGCTTTGTATTGGAGACCCATAACGTGGAGCTTTAAATTGATTTTCTAGGCATTATTTCACCTAGCTGTCGCCAGCTATGTGAAACTTTCTTTGGCTTATGGCAGGCAAAATGAATTGGCTTCTGATTTATCCTCCTTTAGTATTAATACTTTCCATGTGCCCATGTGCATGTGTACTCATATATGTACACACACATTTTTACGTATCTATATGCCTGTCTCCCCCATTAGACTAGATCTTTGGGGTTGGAGGAAGTGACATAATTAGGTCTGTGTTAAGGGAAGCACAGTAGATCAGTTCTTAACATTCCTGGTGATTGAGATGCCATTGAAAACTGCAGAATGGATACCAGGAAGAAGGGATTAAAAGGAGAGAGAACAGAAGGTTATTTCAATGCCTGGATTTGAAGAAATGAGCATATGATGAACTAATCTACTGGGAGAGGGAGGGATACTACTTCAAATAATTATATTCCGATTATTCTCGTGAGTCTATTTTAAATTTTGGAAATGCTGTGTCATTTTTATATATTGATTACACATCTTGCTTTAAAATTTTTCTCTTTTTGGTTCATTCCAGAAAAGTCTGAAACAATTTTAACTCTTGCTTTATGGATTTTTTAAAAAGATGAATGATGTTTGGTTTACACAGTTGATGATTAACAGTAATGATGATCTGAAATGCCATCTTAATTCTATTTTGTTAAAGAAACACACAAATAGAGAATTGTAGATGAAAATAATTGGTATAAATCTTATATTATCATTTCCTAGCATTTTCTTATTCTGAGTAGATTCATTGCCTGAAAATGTTAACTTTGATTTTACCAGAGTCTTTCTTAAGTAGATAAAATTTGAAATAATATGATACTTTTCATTATTGTTTGAAAACAATGAACTTTTCCACAAATTTTCAACATTACAAATAGGATCTTTTCACCAAGATGGATGATCACTCAGAAAAAGTGAAGAATTAGTTAAAGGTTTTGTTGTATGTTTGTTACTGACTGATTTCTCAAAAGCCAGGCTATGTATTTATACTTAAAAAGATGCACCATATAACATATCACAAATTTAAAAATAGCATTCCACTGATGAGTCTTTACTTTCCAAGATGCTTTTAGACAGGCTTATGCTCCACTAATGGTAGGAGACTAATGTCTTTTGGAAATTTTCATGATGCTAATTACAATTTATTAAGCACTTACTCATGCCAAGCCCTGTGCCAAAGAGTGAAGGGACATCGTCTCATTTAATAATAATCCTATTGGGGTGGGTGTTGTTTATTATTAGATGAGAAAATTGAAACATAAAGAGGTTACATTTCTTGTCTGAGATCATGCAGGTAGCAGGCAGTAAAGCAGGGAATGTTTATCTTTGGTGTGTGTGTCTCTTCGTTCTTAAGCTTGCTTCTTTCCATGTTATAGGAAGGATCCTAAGGAATATTAATCCTGGAAGTGGCATCACATGTGAACGGTATTTCTCACCTGCCCTATCATCAGATGACCATCTAATTTACTAGTAATTTCTCAGATTTTTTTTTTTTTGATCCTTGTAAAACTGAATACCCTGCACTGTCTACTGTGCTTTCACAAATGAAAATGATGGTCCACTATAAGGTTACTATTTGGATTTAAAAAAAATTTCTTGTTTAATGAGAATAGCCAAATTTTCTTTGAAAAACTTTCTGTACTTATTAAGACAATATTAGTATCCTAGTTTAATGTGTGTGACTGATACAGTTTTACGTTACTTACTTTTTATATTATTCTTTCACAAACAATACAAAGCCTCCCCCAAATGTTGTTTCTCCTTAATGCTAACTTTAAGAAGTCATACATATTTCTTCCTGAACACCCAACAGTTTGGTATTCCGTCAGATGTTTTGCAGGGTTTTAGCAAGTCGTTACAGTGAATGTCTTCGAGAAGCAATACATTAGGCAGAGCACTGCAGAGACACCTGTAGAGATCAGCACACCTGCCCTCAAGCAAAAGACAGTAATTAGTTGCTCATCTTCCCTTGCAAACTTCCCCAATGTTGTTGTACATGAAACACATAGATCACAGCAGTGCTGTCATGAGCTCTGCACCGTTGGAGTTGTTTATGCCCATTCAATTTTTAATGTTTCTATAAGACATTTTGATGGGAGCCCTGAGCCCAAAGGGATTTGCATGCTTGATCAAACTTGTGATGATTTAAATATAGAAATAAAGAGAAACCTTTGAATTACTTTGACTGTTAACTTTTAGGACTGCGTTAGTGGAAAACATTTACATGATACTTGAGGCAAAGATGTGTTTGATCAACCTTCACCACTTTTTTGTTTCTTGACAGCAGGTATAGCGCCAGTAAATCTAAACAAGTTTTTTAATGCTTATAGATCCAAGTGCATGTGAATATCTATATAGCATGGTCTGAATATTTTAAAAGATGAATTTGTACCAATCACTTTTATTGAAATTAAACCACTGTCAAGTACCAACCTTTTAGTCCTGCCGCATTGTCATATATAGTTTCTATTATTAAAGAATGAGATGATAGGTGATTGAACTTTAGTAAAATACAGTAGTATATATGAATTGGATATGTTGGGGCCAGATAAATTATCACTTAAAGTACTTGGATGTCTTTTGATATCATTGTTTTAATTTTAACACTATATATGGTCTAGATACCATATGGGATAAAAGCTAGTATTTTACCAAGTGACCTTTCGAGTCATTTCTAGCAGCTGGGATTCAGTTCTTTGATTGTATTAGTGAAGGTTATTAATAAACAGCTTCAATAGAGATTCATTACTGTTTCTTAAATTATATTGTTTGCAAAATGCTATCATTCCTAATATCATAGCAAATTCTCTTCACATTTATTCTGAGAAAAAAGTAACCCTAGTGCCTTGTTATTCAAGCATAGTCTGGTGGCTACACATACATGCATCTTAAATTGGTTCTTGGAGATAAATGGGCATTATGGAGTTGTCAGATTATAGTAAAACTAAAGAAGAAGATGTTATACAGCATTGGACTGTCACTGACAGAGTTAGAAACCTTAGATGCTAATAAATGCAGTCATCTCATTGTGCCTTGCAGTTTTTCCTCAATATATAGGTAGAATCTTCCTGTGAGTTTCTGAGCGTAGTTTCTGATTAGCTCTTCAACACAAAATGGAATGATGTGAATATTTAAAAACTTACCTCTAGATTTTATTTTGCCTGCCTTAGCCGTATGTAAGCCTCAGTGCGGATTAACTGGGGATACTCCATTTGTGAGGTAATGATTATGATGCTATGCTAGTATGCTAGCGTAGACAGAATACTCTTATTTATTTATTTGTTTATTTATTTATTTATTTTTCGAGACAGAGTCTCGCTCTGTCACCCAGGCTAAAGTGCAGTGGCCCTATCTCAGCTCACTGCAAGCTCCGCCTCCCGGGTTCCCGCCATTCTCCTGCCTCAGCCTCCCAAGTAGCTGGGACTACAGGTGCCTGCCACCTCGCCCGGCTAGTTTTTTGTATTTTTAGTAGAGACGGGGTTTCACCGTGTTAGCCAGGATGGTCTCGATCTCCTGACCTCGTGATCCGCCCATCTCGGTCTCCCAAAGTGCTGGGATTACAGGCTTGAGCCACCGCGCCCGGCCTTATTTTTTATTTATTTATTTTTTTATTTAGATAGAGTCTTGCTCTGTCGCCCAAGCTGGAGTGCGGTGGTGTGATTTCAGCTCACTGCAACATCTGCCTCCTGTGTTCAGGTAATTCTCATGTCTCAGCCTCCCAAAGTGCTGGGACTGCAGCCACATGCCACCAGGCCCGGCTAATTTTTGTGTTTTTAATAGAGACAAGGTTTTGCCATCTTGGCCAGGCTGGTCTCGTACTTCTGACTTCAAGTGGTCCACCTGCCTTGGTCTCCCAAAGTGCTGGAATTACAGGCGTGAGCCACCGTGCCTGGCCTCTTACATTTTATATACATAACATTTTGGCTAGCTTATGCTTCATTGACTTTCAGGAATTTCATAACAGTCATTCCTAAGAATTGGTCTTGTCTATAGTGGCCTTTGGAATTCCTAATAACTTTATGTTAATGTTACATAAAACATTTGGCAGTCTGTTTCTTATGTAAAGCTGCTCCGTGTACCCTGAGTCAGAAGCTTACTTATCTTTTTATCCTTGGTACCTAGCTTAATGTGATCAGTCAGTGTTGGTTGGATTAGTGGATGATTGAAAATATTATGTAATGGATATGAATAGCCCATGGAAAAGGTAAAGAGTGGATCACAGTTAACACTTTTAATAATAGAAATAACTTTTTCTCCTGCTTGTTTTTTTTTCCAGCATAACCCTTGGTTCATATTTTTTCTAGAATAAGTTCCTATGACTTGATTTTAACTTTACATCTTTACTATCAGTTCATCAAAAATATTCTGTGAAAAAACATTTTATATTTTTACTGTACTAAAGTTAAGCTCTTCTTATTCTGAGTCACAATCTGGACCCATTTAACTACTTTAGCTTTATTTTCTATTGTACTATATTCTCTAGCTGTTGTTTCTCCTCCTGTGCTGGAGAAACTTTTTACTCCTTGTTTCAGGGCAAGTCAAACTTCTACTTCCTGGCATCATGCCTTGGTCTCTGAGCTCCAGTCTCATGAACTTCTGAGTTATTTCTGTTTTCCACCCCCCAGTTAAGAATGAAATCGTATGTGCCCCTATGTTTTGCAAAATGGATCTATCTCCAGCTAGCTCATAACTTCATTGGTATGGTTCCTTTTTTTTTCTTTTTTGTATTTTAATTCTTTTCTTTCTGACATATGGTAGAATGCTAAGTACTTTGTAGTCACATAGTAAATACTATACACATTTACACACTAGGTAATATCTACTTTCATAGTAGCAAGATAAGCTTCCTCCTAAAGAAAAGAAGAAAGGAAGATGGACAGAAGAAAAGGAAGACAAAACAGAAGAAAGGAAGGAAGAACAAAAAAGAAAGATCAGCAAGAATATTTTGAGGAATAGGGAAAGAGCAGTAATTCTGGAATTTTAAAAACTTGAGTTTAAATTCTGATTCTGCTTACTAGCTTTGTAATATTGGATGAGGTTCATAATCTTTTGGTGTAAAATGGTAATAATATCTATCTGACAAACTTGTTGTAAGGGTTAAATTATATAATGTATATAAAGTGCTTATTGGCATACCCTGGCACATATTTGATGTTGAAGCAATGGTAGCTAACTCTTTTATTTTGCATGTGAGGGAGGAATTTTAGAGAGCTGACCAAGGGTCATATAGCTAGTAAATTGTGGAGAGAGAATTGAACACCAGGCCATTCTTACTCTAAAGCAGTGTTTTTCAAACATTAGTGCATCTGAGAATTATCTGAAAGACTTGTTAAAACACTGGGCCCCACTCCAGAGTTTCTGGTTCACTAGGTCTGGGGTGAGGCCTGAGAATTTGCATTTTAAACATGTTTCCTGTTGCTGTTGCTGCTGCTACTGGTCCAGGGACCACACTTCGAGAACCAGTGCTTTCTGGCATATTTCTCAACTCTAGTTGCACCTAAGAAATCACCCTGAGTAGTGTCTATAAATTATTGATGAAACCAGAATCTCTGGTTATGGGCCTAAGTGTGGATTTTTAGGTTTTTGTTTTAAGCTGTCCAGGGAATTCTAACGTGCAGCCAGGATAGGAAGCACCATTCTGCCTAAGTGAGGCTCTTTGCAGTTTTTTCTTAGAACTGGGTATTAAGTGAACCAGCTGATCCTGCACCCTCCTGGATGCTCAGTGAGGCAAGGCCTCAGTACTGTGTTGTTTTTATGCTGTTATGTTTTAAAACAATTGCTTCGGCCTAGAATCCTTTTACTGTTTTAACCTGTTCTACTTGTTTTTGTGGACTGTTTGCATTTCTCCATCTTCACCCTCAGTGTATCCTGAATGCCTTCATCAATCTCTAGGGTGGATTTTATGTTAATATTTGGCAAAAGCAAGTAATTCCAATAGTTGACTTGAAGTATAAAGTAAATAAAGGAGTATATCTAATTTTTAAAAAAGCAGTCACATTAACAATTTAGTATACTTTCAGAGTTCTGATTGTGAGTTTGTTCTTCTTTCTGAGATGCTTTGGAAACCTTACATTTTGTTTTAGGGGACCCAGTTATTGGTTAGAATAGGTAATGATAATTGTGCACCCAGAAGTGTATAAGTAAAATGTCGTAGATTAATTGATAAAGGAGTCTTTTTTTCTTTATATGATTCAGTTGGTAAGTATATACAAATCAAGGCATGAAATCATTTACTGGATAAGAGTGGGCAAAATACCACATAATTTCATTAACCTTTAAGCAATGAAATTATAAATCCATATGCAAATGTTTAAGGTTATCATTGCCTATCACCCCCTTTTGATTCCTACAGACCGTTAATTCTTCTCTGTCCTGCTGGGTCTTATTAAAACTTCTGACTGATGTACTTTTATTAAAAGGTTTAGAATTTACCAATTTAAAACACTTGCTTTACACTATCACCTCTAATTTAACTAGGCCTATTAAACACTGTATTTTGCAAAGGGAAAAAGTCAATTGCTGTTTCTTTAAAAAATAATAAATTGAAATGAATTTTAAACTCTGCTTAGAGGTGAGCAACTGCTATATACTACTAGGCCTTTTGATAGCTGATTTGTTCCTTTAGTATGCAAATTTTAGGTTTACAGAGATCTAGTGCTTTTATTTAGGAAATATGCCCAGAGGCTAGATTGGTAGGCTTTGGGGAGATAACTAGTTTGGTGTGAAATAAATAGTTGTTAAAAGATCACATGAATTGGGTCCCAGAAGATGAAGAGTAGACTGAGACAGATTGAGGAAAACTGACTGTACTTCATTTCATTTGGCTATACATGTCACTGAATTAAAAATGAAGACAATGAATGATGGCAACACAAAGCAAATTAATGAAAATAAGCCTTTTTTTGGTGGGTTTTCTGAAAAGTTCTGTCTTCTGAGCAATTTAAAGAAACGGGCTGAGTACACCCCTAACCAAAGAAGCTTGGTCCACATCATTCTGGGAGGCCAGCCTTTTAAGAGATTTTAGCTTTAGCAGGGAGGAAGGAATGGGTCAACTCCCCTCCCACCCCCTGCCTATCAAGTCAGCAGCATCACTTCTGGTTAGTGAGATGACAGATGTCATAGAAAACCTCACATTCAAAACTAGAGGGCTTGGAGATGCTAGCTTAGGTTGGCAATTGTAGATATTCTGGCTTGCAAGTGTTAAACAAATAATAATAATAAACTTTTAGCTTTGCGAAGTTAGTTTTAAGAAGTGGTACACTTGTTTTGTAGCACTGCTGTTTTGGAATCTCTGACGTCCAAACATTTATTTTTCCTTAAATAACTGAAAAATAGTGAAATACATTTCTATATCGATAGCTTATAGAATCCACTGTTTTTTGTTTTGTTTTTTTTTTTTTTTTTAACAGTGCATATATCTGTCTTTTTGGTTGTCTAAGCAGTTAGGCCATTAAGAAATAGAATATTTGAATAGCGTTAGCATTTGAAATGGTCTCTGTATGCCTATTTGTTGTATGTCTCTGGTAGTAGAAGTGCAGAGGACATGGGTGATGATGATGTATGAAGGTGGGATGCTAGATTATTTCATTGAGGCTGGAGGTTTGTAATCTTGTTATCATTAAAGCTTCAAAGAGGTGTGGTATGTAGGAGTAGGAGTGCCAATGCCACAGTCTAGTAGAGTGAGAAGTGAGAATAGCTAATTGGTTCTTGCCAGCCTTAGCAATAGTGGTTTTGGTAGAGTGATAGCTAAGGAAGCCAAGTTATGGTAATTCAAGTATTGAATGGAAGTTGAAGTGAAAACAACGAGCTTATGTTATTATTTTATGAAGTTTCACAGGGATAGTTGGTAGGGTTGGAAGAACTGTTATTGATGAAGGAGAAGAAACCAGTGGAGAAGAAAAGGAGAAGACGGATAGTGCAAGTTCCTAGAAACAGCATAAATGAATAGGACTCATAGTATAGGTAGAGGGTTTAGTAATGGAAAAGAGTGTCAACCATGAGATAGGAATGAAAGTGTTATGAGACAGGAGAATTTGCATATGTAGAGTGGGTTCTTAGTTGCAGACAATAGCTAGTTTGAGTTGCATACAGAGATGCATCACATGCTACTTAATTTGCAGAAGTGCCAAGGAACCAAAGTTGACTGTGAATAGCAAGGAACAGCACAAGCCATGAGAAACATCCCATGATACTATTCTAGTAGAAACTCCACTGCCATTTGCTACTTAGAGCCTATGAGACTAGGGATCATTTAGTAGCATATCTACATACATGGTTGTTTCAGAAGAACAAAATGCCTTCACTACAGAATTTGATCTCATTTGTAGTTGGCTATTTCCTTGATTTGCTCATTTCTGCTTTCTAAATCTTGAATGGATTTGGTTGAACCTGGGTTCAACCAAAGGCATGATGCCAGAGCATCTGGGAAATGTTTTCAGCTTGAACTTTGTGAGTACAGGAAGTTAGAGTGCATGCTAGAAAGGGATTGGAGTGCAGGCTGAGTAGTTCTGGCTCTTGGTCTTTCATGAGCTGCAATCAAGATGTCAGCCAGAGTGACATTCATTTGAAAGTTTGACTAGCCTGGAGGATCTGCTTAGAAAATGGCTCTCTCACGTGGCTGTTATGTTGATTCTGGCTATTTGGCAAGATGCCTTGTGTACCTTTCCCTAGGATGGCTTGAGTGTCCTCACAACATGGCAGCTGGCAGCTGGCCTCCCCCAGGAAGATCCAAGAGAGTAAGGAAGAAGCTCTAATATCTTTTAGGACAGACACTGTCACTTCCTCTGCATTCTGTTGATCACTCAGACCAACCCCGATATGAGCAAAGGGAGTACACAAAGGCATGCATTCCTTGAGGTGAGGATTATTGGGGGCTGTCTTGGAGGCTGGCTTCCTTGTACCCTCTTTTCCCCTTTCTTTGGTAGCACAAGTTGATCAGATTTATCTGTAGAAGCAAAAAATGAAATTATTTTAATAGAATGAAACTTGACAAGAATTTGGATAGAATGTGGTTCTTTATATTAAGGGTACATAGTGTACAGTATTGTCAGCCAGATTTTAAGGAGATAACGAAATGCTGTTCATTTACTTGTTCTCAGGTTTATATTCTACAAGCAGAGCTTGTATCGTAACATTATCATTCAGTCGAGGCATATGTATTTTGAAGTGTAGAGATAATGAGGTAGTGATACTATCTTCTAGAATAACTCTTCTGTCTTCATCTCTGAAATTCACTGGTCTGGCTAGCTGTCTCTAACGTCATTTCCTCGTCTCAACTCTTTAAGACCCTGACAGACTCTGAGATTATAGTGAAGATTTCTGTGACATGCTGGGTGGGTATAGACTGCTCTCTCGTGCCTTGGTCACATCTTCGTGTTTATTTTTTCATATCATGTATCACAAATTGAAATGATGTTGCTGATATACTTGTTTGTCACCCTGCATCCTTCTCCCACTCCCCAAAGTAAAGCTCCAGCAGAGTAGGGCTTTGTTGACTTACTCACTGCTGAGTCCTCGGCACTGAGTGCAATGCATGGTAGATGCCCAGAAGGTGATTGTCTAAATACATTATTTTTTGAGAGTATACAATACATGATTATTATTTGAAACAGGACACCACAAAAGGTAATTTTCTAATGCACAAGGTAAGTAAAGGTAGAGGTCCGTTTTCTATAAACCAAATGAAAAGAAAGAATGAATATGTTTGGCTAATTCTGTAATTTTTTTATGTAAACTGTTTTGGAACCACATTTCCTATTGATTTGATCACACCTTGTTTTTTCTTGTCATAAATGGTCCTTTTTGGATGAGTTACAGTGTGAGTTCTGGCCCTGTCAGAATTGATATTCCTAGGAATCCTGACTTTAATATACACAGAACAGGAAAAGTCATGATAGGCACCCTTGGGTATATATGGTAACGTGTTAGTTCTCTTCAAGACTGTGCATGGCTTACAGGGATCACAGGGCTCTGTGAGTTAAGCAACAGTTTAAACCTGATGTATTGCTCTCCCAGAAAGTAGTATTCTTAAGGTATTTACCCCAGATCTGCAAGTGTCTGTTTTTCCCCGGGGGGGGGGATCCCCCAAACCTGGAATGCTCATCCATATGCATTCCAACCTGCCTCTGAGATGTTAGGCAAGCCTCAGCAGAGGTTCTTGACAGTTTTTTGGACTATGGACCTTTTGGCAAATCTGACAAACTATTGACCTTCTCCCAGAGATACTTATTTACATAAACCCACCAATTTTACATATATCATTCAGGAGAGCATAGATTCCTGAAGGCCATCCAATGACCAAGGCTAAAGAACTAATCTGATAATTATTATTATTATTAAGTTACAAATGATTTGGAAAATCTCTGCAGAGACTGAAAATCTCTTATTAATTAAGAATAACCTTAGAATCACTCAGAACATTTCTGTTCTTGCACTTTCTTCTCCCATCTTGCATCTTGGAATATCCAAGAGCCAGACTAGATCATCCAAATTAGCTCTTGACCAGCTCAGGATTGAGAATTCAGGCTGGGTTTATTTTGAAGGTACTAACTATGTCTTTTGTGATCTTACAGGTATCTCTGCATTAGCCAGATTGGACATATGTAAAGGGACATCAGTATATCTGGATAATCAGGTAAGCAGATGGGACTTCATTTTTATATCTCCATCAATTCAGTCCTCTGGCAGTATGTGGGCATTTTCTATCATGTCTCGTTTACTGCAGTGTGGGTCAGTAAGATGATTGATATTTCTAAAGAGAAGGAAGCAGCCTTTTTTAAGTTTCACCAGGTTATTTCCCTGCTGCTTAAAGTCAGATTTCTTTATTTTTATCTCATTATTATTTCATGTATTCATACATCTATAGTAGACAATAATTCTCTACTTTTCTTTTTATGTATATTCTTTGGAGAGTTGTGGACAGCTCTCATATTGTTCCTTGGTTGTCAGCCAAGTTATAGACATTTAACTCCTTTAATCTTTCTTTGTAATTGAGTTAGCTTGGCTGCTTTTTCCAGATTTTCCCCTTGTTTTATGGTACCATTAATAAACAGAAAAACAGTCTATTGCCTGGCTTCTTCTACACCTTTCGTTCTTTTTGTTTTCTGTTTTTGCCTCGTATTCCTTGTTGAACTAAGGCCAGCCAGACATCATTCTCTGGACCACTTTGGCACTACATGAATGCCTTGCCTGCAACTATCAGTGTCCCATGCAGTAATGCCATCATCAGTATGTCCTAGAGAAAAAAGAAATGTAAAAGGCGAGCAGTGAGGAGCAAAATAATGCATTCTTTAATTACATGGCAGACTTACCCTTACCACCCAAAGTAAATCATTGTACCTGAGCCCTTTAACACAGCTTTTGTCATCCTGAAGCGCTGTGCACGGGCACTAATTTGAATAATAAGAGAAGCGTGTATATAGTTTGAAGTTTGCCCACTGTTCTCACTTGATTCCTTCCCCATGTTCTCACTCCCCCACTGCCTTTCTCAACACGGATCGTGACTTGTTATCAGATTCTGTGGCCATGAACAAAACTGGGCAGGGGATCATTTTGCCGGAAATTAGATAGGCTCAGGTGGTAAATGCTCCATGTCTCCATGTATAACATCTGAGGCAAGTGCTTTAGTTCTTGCTATTTCTGTAACAGCTATTGGTCTTCTTTTAACAGCTGATTCAATGGCAATGTGCAGGAGGAAAGAACTAGTAGATGTTTGGTGCTATTTATCAACACTGTATTAGTAGCACAACTTTTTTCCCCTCTGATTGGCAGGGAGAAGCATACTGCTTCTAGATGATGCTGAGCTTAGTGTAAAATATGCCAGCATGGGATCTGAGCTTGTCACAGTTCATTCTTTCTTTTCATTTGGTTTGTAGAAAATGGACCTCTACCTTTACTTATCTTGTGCATTAGAAAGATAAAAGGTGATACATCTAGGAGCTAATGGCTTATTGGTGTCTTTTAGTCACCAGATTCAGATAATATATTTAGTTGAAGGTTACAGCAGCACATACTCGGCTTTCTCATTTGTGTTAGCTTCACTTCTAGTACAGAATTGAATAGGATTGAAGAGACGGTTTTCCTGTTTGTGTCTGTGGCAACTTTTTCGATGATTTGTGGTTTAATTCTTTAAACATTTTTGATCACTTATCACTTCTTTCTCTGTGAAGGCTTAAAGTATTCAGATTCTAATGTTATAGTCTTTTCATCACATTATTTAATTTTAGAGAATTCAAGGTCAGAATAGCAGCTGACATAGTTGTCTCTGAATAGTGACCTAAAAATTATAATACTACTTTTTTTTTGGCCTGGATTTTATGGTCTGCCTTCGTGGCATCAGATTTTAAATAAGATTATGTGGTTGTGAATCATGTATTTCTTGGTCTCTGGCCTCTTAAACAGGTAACTATATGACTTGGACCCTTTTTAAGTCTGCTTTTAAAAAATGTTAATCTCTCACGTGGCTTTTAAACTGTTGACAGTATTGTACTTGACATTAATTTTGTTAGGCAGTTAATGCATTCTTCGGCATAACTTTGTTTCTTGGGTCTTTTCAAGACCTGTCAAAGAAAACAAAATGCTAACCTGACTTTAAAGGGGCAAGAAAATCCCCCCCAAACTATATTATTCTTTGTTCTCTATGTGCATCAAAGTGACAATCCCACACTGTCTCAATTGAGGGAGTCTAGCACAAAAATGAAAAACAGCCTGGCACTGTTATAGGCTTGCAGCCAAAATGTTTTGTGTAGCTTGGTTCTGGCAGTGGTTTTTGTAAGGCAGAGGGTCTACCCTCACAGCATCACCGAAGGAAGGCAGGCAGCCTTAGTGTTTCCCACTTACACTGTTTTTTCCCCTCTTCTCTTCCTCTTTCTTCACACAGACCACCATTGTGAAAAGAAATATTTTTTTCCTGAAATAGAAATATCATTCCCCTTACAACTTCCACATTTAGTAAATGGCTTTGTTCCTTATAGAAGTTGGTGCTAAATTTGCCTTTTCCACTCTCTTAGGTATTTTCTTTACAGTTGCATTTTTGCTACTATTGCTAACTTTGGTCATGTTGACACAGTATTTTTGATTGGTTGGAATCTTGTCTGCTTCAGAATTTATTATTTGAATGGAAACTTTTGAGTATTATTTGCCTGTATTATATGGATTTTTATGCCAAGATACTCTTGTTAAGACCAAAATGTCTGCCATTGTTCTCTATTTTTGTCTAAAATTCAATGTCAGTTCATATCTTTTACAAGTTGCATACTTTTAGAATGTCTGATAAGTCTTGGTAGATAAGCAAGTGAACTTCCATTAAAATAAAGGGATGTGCATTTAAAATATTTTTCCTTTGAAATAAAAAATGCAACGTAAAACACAGAAGTATTTTTAAGTTTACCAATTCTCACAAAATTATAGTTAGTGCCCTACCATTAGGAGTGTGAAAATGTGGCATAATGAGTTTTAAATAGAGATGATTTGAGCAGGAGACTAGATTTTCACTATGACCAAGCATTCTATGAAATTTCGTAGAATGTTCCTCACAATGTAAATATGTTTTCTGTTGTATTAAGCAAAACAAATGATTTACTTTCTAGTGATCTATTTTTAAAATTAGATTTTTTAAAGTGATCTATTTTAAAAATTAGTTTTGCAATCAAGATAAGAATAGTTAATAGGCAGAATATGTTTTTATAGGAGGAGATTGATATTATTTTGACTGATCTTTATTTTAAAAATTGTCAATGATTTTTGGCAATAAGAAAATTACTTTGAGAAGAAAAACTCATGTATTTTTGTAACAGTGTAACAAATGTGACTGAAAAGGAAGCAAACAGTGGCTCGTGTTTGAATTATTAATGTGAAACTTTTTTATATGCCATATATACCGGGAAATATATCTATTATGGGTACTGTAAGATAAAATTGTGCAATCTAACAGTTGTTTCTTTTCTGGGGATTTATTTTTAATTTAGAAAACGCTTTAAAATTATTAAAAGGATTTATAAAACAGAGGTGTATCAGCAGTATGCATTAAATAAACTCACCTGTTGTTTTCTCTCATTCCGAACAGGCTCAGCGACATGTTGGTTCACTACTTTAGCAGAACAAACAAATACTCCAATTGCTTTGTATGCATAATGCACATGTAATAAATGCTACAATTTCCCATTGCTCCCAATGCTATCTTTTTAAACTTGCAAAGTGGCTTTTTTTATGCAGAGCTACTAAAATGAATCTGGGTGGGATGCCTGTTAAGTTATATGAATTAAATCTTTCGGTCAACATTTTAAACTTCTGAATTCTGAGAGTTTTGCGAAGGAATGCCAGTGAAACTTTTTTCACTTGATCCAGTTAAGTTCATGACTGTCTTGAATCCCCTGTGGCAAGGTCTGATAATGTTAACATTAGCGAGTAAAGATAACATACACACACAAGCCTCTTTCATTCTGTGTATACTGAATAATGTTTATTGCATATTAACCACTATTCAGTGACTTTAAATACACTTTCTGCAGTAGTTTAATTTTTATTTGCAGTGAAGCTCTTTATTTTTTCTGTGGTAAGAATATATCTTTCAGTGATTTAGGACAATGTGAATTGTTCTATTTATTTATTTATTCTAACTACACACAGAGGCATAGGAGAAATATTTAAGAGCCATAATGTTTAAGCAGTTTTTTGGTAAATACGGTTGAGTTTTTCATTTTTGTAGAATAGAATTTATAGACAATAAATTGTATAGTTTTAATTCAGAACACATAGCAAAGCTATTATATCTTTTTAGTTTGACATTATATATTTTTAAGGAACATAATATAGTAACTTAATCATTATATTTGTAAAAACACGGAGAAACACATTTATTAAGAGGTAACAGCAAAATTGAATAAATACTGTTGATTATTTTAAGTAGGTTTTTACTACATTAAGTACTGAGTTTATAATTATAACTAGTACTTCATTTCATTTGAATGTCAATATAGATTTCAAACATGACTGTCGGGAAGATGGTTTGAATGTCTTGTTTGATACCAAATATTGGTAATGTAATAACAAATAGCGATTTTTAAGTTTATGTGGTCTAAATATGAGTAATCTTCCCTTAAGCATACGGTACATACTTTAGTGTCAAAATTCAATAGATAGTATTGCATGAAAGGGTACATGTTAATTTCCTCTTAATTTTTGATACGTTTTAATTTCTCCCACCCTCTGACGTATTATTCTGTAGAATACTTTTACAAGTATTACATGTGTTTTCTATGGCATCTCACACTGCTCACTTTTTATCTATAGTACCATATGAGTTCCTCCTTTTTAGGTTTACACTGCATATTTTAAGCTGCTGATAGTGTAAGTAGATTGCAAGGTAAAGTGACATTTAGCTTTTTGAGTTAGCTTCATTTTTAGCATGAGAACAGGTTTTTTTTTTCCCCTGTCCTAAATCTCATATTTCCCATTAAAACAATCTTACTTAACATTGAACAAAGAAATTTAGGGATTTGGCTAAAGCAGCACTTGAAATGCATCAAAAAGTGGCTACTACAATACAATTTTATTAATGAATGATCTACATTGGTTCCAGCTGTGTCCATGTGATTAGGCCTTCACCAGGCAACAATGGGTATTTCCCTATTGCTTTTATTTGATTTCCAAGAATGTGTCATCTGTTACATCAGCCTCTGCCAATATGCCCCTGTAAAAGTGTTTTTTTTTTTCCTTCTAAATTTCTGAAGTGTAAGTTGAATACCCACACATAGCCCTGCTGAAATATTGTTTCTATTGAATGGTGGCCTACGTTTGTATGCCTGGTGTTGCATACCAAAATCTCAGAATGTAAATTAAAGTAAATGTTTATTAAGTTTATCAGTAAATTTTTGGAAGTGTGGTTGCCTGGTAATGCTAAAGATAGACTATTTTAGCTTTTACATTTCCATCTTAATATTTTATTACAGTGGTATAATGTGTTATAGAGGTGGACAAGCTTGCAGATTGAAGTGGGGATCGTCCAGATTGTTCCCTTCCCTGGACCATATGGTATAGTTCTAAAAGCCTTTTGTATGCTGTCTGTTCAGTTTATTGTAAACTCAATCTTTAGTGCACCTAAAAAGATAACCAAATAAAAGTGAGCCTTAGAAAACGGACTTCATATCATATAAGGACCCCAGATATATATTTTTGAAAGGAGATAACTGAAAATGAAATTGAAGTTGAGATGATATTATAAACAAGGGAGATTTGTCGTTCTCTGAATTTTTTTTATATCACATGGATTTTTATAGATTGTCTTTGAATACTGCTTTTAAAATGAAAGCATTTATGTTATGTGACTATAGTTTTATTATCCTTATTTATCCCATTCTTAGAGTTTCAGGAAAAAGAATGTAGCATTGTTCTGTTTTACAGAGGAAGTCTCTACCTGTGACTGATGGTAAGGAATATATAAACTACAGGTTTTATAAATACGTGGATTTTTTGACTTATCTTCGTGAGAATTAGGCTAGATAACTCAGTAATTTCACTCTGTGAGGAATTACCTATACCCAGAGTTGAAAGGTTTCTAATTCTTACTTGTTTTCCTTTCTTGCCCTACCCCTAACTTAATATGTTTCTGTAATTCTATTTTAGGAAAATAGAGTAAGAGATTGCTTATCCCATATGCTAAGATCCTCTAGAAGCAGGAATGAGTAATTTCTCCTGACTCTCACTCTCCTTCCCTCCAAAGTAAGCCACTGTTTGAGAAGAGCATTAGACATTACCCACTGCTTTTTGGCATAAGAGATTTGAAGTTGAAATTCTACCAAATGGGGGTAAAAAAAGGAGAGCCTGTGAAGAACATGATTCTTTACTCTATCATTACCCTGAACCACTGAAAGGGTAACTGAGAGGAACTCAAATGTTATTGGAATGTGTAATTTTCCTTTGAATGGCCACAGTGAAATATATTTGAACAAAAATGGTGAAACTAGTATATGTGGTGTATGGAGTTGATGGCGATTGAAATTAATGAATCTTTTCAGCACTATACAATAGAAATTATCCCAAGAATAGTACACATTTAAAATTTGTCCAAGAGAAACGTACATAGAGAATGATTATTGTGTTATTATTACCTTAGGGAGATGACTAGAGATAGATGGATTATTAAATAATACAATAATGCTAGTGGTAAATTAGACACAAAGTATTTGTTGGGATATACATTTTTCAAATTCAAAAAGTTTTCTAAAACAGAATCGTTGATTTCAAGTGTATGTGTGGGAGTCTTTCCTATTTAAAAAATACTGTTGTTTTATAATCTCTCATTTTATTTATTTATTTATTTATTTTGAATGGAGTCTTGCTCTGTTATCAGAGCTGGAGTGCAATGGCGCGATCTTGGCTCACCACAACCTCCACCTCCCAGGTTCAAGTGATTCTCTTGCCTCAGCCTCCTGAGTAGCTGGAATTATAGGCACATGCCAGCATGCCTGGCTAATTTTGTATTTTTAGTAGAGACAGGGTTTCTCCATGTTGATCAGGCTTTTCTCGAACTCCTAACGTCAGGTGATCCGCCCGCCTCAGACTCCCAAAGTGCTGGGATTACAGGCGTGAGTCACCGCACCCAGCCTTTCATTTATTCTTAAGCCACTTTCTAAGGTGCTCACAAAATTGAAAAGCATAGTTTACACTTTCACACAAATTAGATACCTTCCCTTTTTCTCTCCCCCTATTCTCCTTCTTTTCTTCTTTCTTCCTAACCTTCAGCTATTTACTTATATATGTGTGTTATATATATGAATGATATATACCATACTATAGAAAAATGTCATTTTAATAGATTTGAGGGATTGAAGGTTCCACTTAAGAAAATAAAAATCTTGTAATAACTATGCAACAAATGGATTTTTATGGAGGAATTTGACCATGTTTATAGAAGGAATTCAGATTACAGAAAATCGTAGAAGTGTAAATTCAAAATTCTTTTGTTTTTTTCTAACTAGGAAGGACTGGATTACAGCTTAAGAAAAGAGGAACCATAGAGAGTCTAACTCAAGTATCTCCTATTTTAATGGTAAAAATGCCTCTGGCTCCAAGTAGTAGAAAATCTTACTGACATTGATTTAAATGAGTTAGGGTTTTATTTGTCTCATAAGAATCAGAAGGCAGTTAGTTCACAGGTAACTGATACTATCAGGGATCCAGGTAGTGTCTAACTTCCCCACCATCCTTAGCATGTTACTTTTGCCTCTTATTTCACTTTCAAGCAGGAAGAACAAAGGGAGAGCTCAGAGACTTTCTTCCCATGGATACTTTCTCTTTTTCTTTAGAAAGGGATGTTTATTCACAGGGACTTCTGTCTAGTTCTCATTGGTCAAAAGTATGTCCTATATAACCACCTCTAGAGTGAAGTAATGAGTGTTTTTGCTTTCTACCCTCTTTTAGAGGAAGGCAGGGAGAATGGGAATTAGAATGAGTGTTGAATGAGCCATCCTAAAGTTATCTGCTGTAATTCCTTAATTCCTTTGTACATTTAGTTGTTTGGACTTTTGAAACTCTCTGGATACTTGGTTTATGTACTAACTTGCTATTGATTGTCTTTTGAACAGTTAGTGCATATGTGTTGGTATTGTTATGTTTCCGTGTCTGAGGACAGGAACTGTAATTGGGTCATCTTGGTATCTTTACGCTTAGCATAGTGCCTACATGTTGAACCTCAATAATCCCTTCTTGAATGAATGAATGAATATTAAGAAATATATTTGTTAATATTATGGGTATAAATCATTTATACATTTAAAGGATATTGTAATATTTTTAATTTTGTGAGGGTTTGTGGACTAAATTTTGTAGAATTGCTTGTTATTGCTAAGGGGACATCAGTGTAATAATGTCCAAGTTGTTTTGAAAAAAAGGGAAGTCCTCAAAATGGTTTAGTACCAATGTTTTTTGGGGGCTGAGTATTCCATGAGTAAGTAAGAAATATGATTGCTTTTAACTCTATGCATAGACTATTGTTTAAACAAAGATATTTTATAGTACTCATATGTTAGGATCTTAGTTTTTAAAGAAATAGGCAATCGGAATTTATTCAAAAGGCAAACAGGTGATTTGATAATTTATATTACTGATGCTGATTTATAGAAGCATCATATGGCTAAGGACATATTAAATCAGATTTTGCATTAGTTGACATTTGAGTTTTTAAATTCTTAGAGGGACAGCTTTATACTTTTTAATTCACAAGCAAATGGTTATGTACGATAGAATTTCATGTCCAAAGGAAATCTTAAGAGGTCATCTTTACATCTGCTTGTTGTGCCCTTGACTGTCTTAGAAGGATGCAGACTACATCTTCATTCAAAATCTGCAGAAGGAATGGCTCAGACTTGGTAGGAATCAGTAACTTACAACTCCTCCAATGTCTGACTTAAATTCTCTTTATTGTATTTCCATTCAGTTTCTGTTATTTTAACCTCAGAGGACAAAATGAACAACTATCTACTATCTCCCATACAACATCCCCCATATAACCCTATTTTAATAAATTCCTCTCTTTTCATTCATGATGGCAGGATTGTTGGTACCTTAATTACTAAAACAGTCTGTGCATGGATAGAACTTAATTCAAAGCAGGGAATGTATTCAAGTGTCTGGAACTCAAATTTTCTATCTGAGCAGTTTATAGTCACTAGGAATAAAGAAAGCTCTTTTAACATTCAAAAGCAGTCCTAGGAGAAGGGTTCTTACATAATCACAATGTAGGCAAAATAGTTTCCTAGATTTGAACTCAGAATTGGGTATTGGTAGTTTTATTTGGCCGTTAAGCAGATCTTTTGCTCATACTTTTGGAAGTAATAAAGGTCAACACTTTGCACTTAAAAAAGTGCATGTAAAATATCAGCCGTCCCTCACTATTTTCACCTTTATTGTCACTGATCAGTATAGTATCTGACTCACAATATGCACTTAGTAAATGTTTGTTAAATAAGTATCCCTTGATAATGCTTCTAATATGGGTAGCTGTATGCTTTGCATTTCTCCATTCCTCTGTATTTCATGCTGTCCAATAAACACTCACACTTTATTTTTTACTGTCTTTATCTTTCTATTCAATGATATTGGCCGTGATTTAGGATTTACTTGAAGATCTGAATACCATAGTAATACCTGAACAATTCAATTTGTGATAACACTGTAATTTTCAAATTCAGGAATACCTCCTTTGTTTTATTCCTCATAAGATAGTGACTTAATTATAGCCTGTTGATGAGAATTCAGAATGCATTAACTGAATATTGTATACAAGGCACTTTGCTGGGTTATGAGTAGTTACAAACATGAATTGTACATAAACGTTGCTGCCAAGAAATTGAGATCTGGTTGGGAGACACACACACATATACTGTATAACTATAGTATAAGAGGGATTGTGGTGACTGCTCTAAATGGGGTAAAAGCAAAATTTAGGGCACTACAGAGGAAGGCGTAATTACTTCTGACTAGCTCAATATGGGTGAGTAATTGACTAAGTCTTCACGGATGACATGAAATTTGAATGACGTCTTGAACTATATGTAGGAATTTGACAGGTCATGAAGGCAAAAGGTTTCAGAGAGGAGAAATAGCAGGAGCAGTACTCGCAGATAGGAATGTGTATGGAGTATTTGATGAAATAGAATGGTTTCTTTAGTATTTAGAGTAATAGTGTGTCTGTGGGAGTGACAGAAATTGAGGCTAGAATGGAGCTTGGAACCAAATTGTAAGGGGTCTTATTTCTTGTTAAATAATTTTCTTTATTTCATAGAAAAAGTATAGGTTTTTGAGTGGAAAAGTGACATCAAGGTATCTATAAATTTCAGAGGAAGAATGGAAGACGTTAAATGTAGCTACAGGTAGGGAGATCAGTTAGAAGGCTGATGAATAGCTCCTGTTGAAGATGATAAGGGAGGCTGGAGGCAGCAGAGCTTGGAAGGAGGGTCTGATACCAGAGGCCTGGTGTGAGTCAGATGCCCTGTGGCCTGCTGATTTGCTTAGAGGTGTGCAGCAGTGTTCTGGCTCCCAATAGAAGGTGCTTTCCAATTTTGAGCCTTCCTTCCAGCCTTACCATTTTGGTGGATTGTGGAACATGCTCCCACTCGCTGCACCTGGGCGATCAAATATTTCAAATATTTTAGCTTGAATTCTAGAAGGAAGCAAAAGGAGAATTTGAATAGTTACGTGAGCCAGTAATGTCTGCCACATTTCCTCAAGTCTGTATTTCCTGGGCTCTTGGTTCACCTTCTTGAACTATTCGTATAACTTGCTATTGGTCCCTCTTTGAGACCCTGCTCAAATGTTCTACATTTATCATTCTGTATTGAAGTTATATCAAGGCCTGAGACCCAAGACTGTATTTGGGTCATCATAATATCACAAAACAGTTTAATTTTTAGAATGTAATAATAAATGCTTGTTGAATAAAGCAAATTTGTTTATGTTTTGTGGTCACACAGAGCTTCCTCCTCTTTGCACATACCAAGCATATGCCTATCAGGGTCTTGCTGTGCCTGTTGCTTAGATCCAGATCTACATACTCCCCAATCCCCTCGCCCCTTCTTCTGATTTCTGTTCAGATGTCATCTCATTATCAGCAAGATGTTTTCTCACAACGCTGTATCAAATAACCTCCTCACACCAGCTCTCAGTAGCCCCTATCCTCTGTTATCCTGTGTTATTTTTCTTTATAGGTGCCCTCATCTGACATACATTTAACTTGATGATGGTCTTTTTACTCCAATTAGAAAGAAATTGTTTGTGATAAGAGTACCATTTGCTTTGTTACCTAATTTGTCCCCAAGCATGCAGAACAATGATGAACAGGCACTTAGTAGGCACAGTAAGTATTTGTTGAATGAATTAATGGTAGAGATTAGGCTGAAAAGGATAGAAAACATTCACGTACAGGTTTGTTTATAAGTTTATCCAAACCATGGCATTGTTATTATAACTTTTATGATAACAAATCATTAATATTTCTCTCAGAAAATAAAAAAGAATTCTATTTTCTATAGATTGTGCCTGTGAAATCTAATTATGGATTAGTATTTGTTTTAAAAACATTTGAATGCCAAGCATATCCAGTCAGAAAACACTTTTATTATCCATGCCAGCTTAATTTTTAAGGCAGTGAAATGGAAGACTGTCATTCCAGTAAGCAACTTATTTTCATTTGTGAGAATAGAATATTTTGAGTATTCTAATTGATTTTTGAAGATGGTTTTACAAGAAAATAATGCTTGTTTCTGTACATTGTACGTTTGCCTTTAGGATGGAAGGAAACTAGAAACAGGCCTGGAAATTATTTTCTCAGAAAGGTACAAGCTATAACTGAATTGATTTTTGACAAATGTATCAGGAGGAGGGTCAGTCAGGCCCAAGGTAAAAGGTAAATCTTGGGATTCTCAACACTTTAAAGAAGACCTGATTTTAAAAATCATTTTATATGTATTTTTAAAGTTTGTAAAGAGATTCTAGACTGTTTGTCATGAGCTCAAGACTATTTTTTACTGTATTTTATGTCAAATTTCACTTGGATATTTTTCTAGAAATCTTAAGTCTATAATTGGGCAGTAAAAAAATTGGTTATCAAATCAATATTATTATATGGCTTTTAGTGTCATGAGAATTCCCTTTTGGAAACCCATAAAAGCTCATTTTTTCTCACTATAAACTTTATCTGTCAGTTCTCTAGAAGGTCAGAGTACTAATGTTGGAGGTGATCTGCTCTGGGACAAAGAGTCAACAAAGTGGTAGTAAAGTTAAAAAATGCCACATGGTGCTTTCCTAAGATTAGGATTTCTTTTTCATATCAAGTTTGTGCTTATTTTAAAATATGGAAAGTTATATGTCAATAGGTATAGTCTTCATACCCATTTAAATAGATAAAATAAGGTTACCTTCAGTTTTTGCATTTATATATTTCATATTTTATTAGTTTTTTTTTGTTTTCTGGAAAGAACTTGTTAATCATTTGTATACTTTTAGTAGTTTGATTTCTCACTAGATTTGTAAGTTAGGTTTTTTGGAATGGGTGTTTTAAAAAATGGAATGTGATGAAATGGTTGTGTTGGAAAACAATTCCAGGAACAGAGTTATTTCATATTACTTGAAAATGAAACATGTTTAGACTGTAAAAAGTACTAGAGCTTGGAGAGTCCCTTTAAAAATATTTCTCTACTAAGTCTGAGTTGCCATTGGTTAATATTTATTGATTATCCATTCACATATTGCATGTATATAAATATAGGACAAATCTGAGTGGTTATGAGAAGTCTTTTAAAATGCAAATCTCTTTCTCTTTTGGTTGACTATCCAATCAGTCCTCGCTTTGTTTTTTAACATGTGCAATATATATGGATGATTATACAATAACATTTTCCAGTTCCCTCCCCTCCCCTCCCTCCCCTCCCCCTCCCCTTCCCCTCCCTCTTCCCTTCCCCTCCCCTTCCCTTGACAGAGTCTCTCACTGTCACCCAGACTGGAGTGCAGTGGCACCATCTGGGCTCACTGAAAGCTCCACCTCCTGGGTTCATGCCACTCTTCTGCCTCAGCCTCCCGAGTAGCTGGAACTACAGGTGCCGGCCACCACACCCGGCTAATTTTTTTGTATTTTTAGTAGAGACAAGGTTTCACTGTGTTAGCCAAGATGGTCTTGATCTCCTGACCCTGTGATCCACACGCCTCCACCTCTCAAAGTGCTGGGATTACAGGTGTAAGCCACTGCGCCCAGCCTCCAGCTTTCTTAATACAAGACACTTCAGAAATTAAGTGTGCAACTAGAAGTCCTTTTCAATTTCATTCACCTTAATTAAATATTTCCCCTCATTTCAAGACCCATATCTAATTATCAAAGCATAACATTTTGGCATTTTACTTGAACTTTAAAACTTTGAGTTTATATTTTACCTCTTCATGTTCCGTTTCAAAACTGTAAGTACCAAAATAATTTTAGTTTCTAACACACTGTCAAAGTACAGCCTCAGATTCCTTATATATGTATAGACCTTGATCATTTTATAATTATTTAATAAACAAGTACATTTTAAGATTGAGAATTACTTTTAGTGCATACATTACTTAAACAAACAATATTTGCAAACCAAATGATAATGGATTGAATCGCTGTGGCACCATTAGTTTTAACCCTTGTTGATTAGTTTTTAAATAAGTTTCCTTATAGCAATAGTAGTTATAATAATTTGAAAACCACTTGCAAGGTTCTGGAAGGGAGGAAGCCTTCAGTAATTGGGAAGTAGTTTGTTATATCAAACAATTTGGCCTCCTTCCCTAAAGTTAAGAAAAATGTTATAGCTTCTTTTAATTGAAGTTGAAACACATTCAATGAAGACAACTTGAAGAATAAAATGAAGCACAAAGAGGAAAACAAAATTGTTCCCAGTTCTACCTCAAATGATCATTTATGTTTACCTGTATGCATGTACTCTTTCTCTCATATTATGTGATACTCATTTCATAATAGTTTTTATATATTCATTTCATGCAGTCATGCAGTAGTGTAAACATTTTCCCATGCCAATGTATATTCGTTATATTTTTTGATCATTTAATCATAAGAGATCCCTTTTTATAGGATATTTTGATTGTTTTTAATTGGGGGACAGACTGCAGTAAAGATTTTTGATAACTTCCAGGGTTAATCCTTAAAAATGCTATTGTTGAATCAAAAGATGTACATAGTTTTCAAGCTTTTTGTATTATGATGAAATGTGATAGAATATTCTAATACTTCAAAGCAAAGCTAACTGTATGTATTAGTCAATTGGGTAGCAGCTTTCAGTCTACATTTTGGAGACTTTAGAAAAGTCCTTTTTTAATTCACAAACTATTCTTTGCATCTACTATACAGATGGTTGAAATTTCACTATCACCTGTTGTTCTCTTGTAACATACAAGTACTCCTGGGAGAGGTAACACATTGTACCCCAGCAGGCATTTACTCCAAAAAATATGATGTAGTTTATCTGACATTTTAAATTTAATTCTTGCAAGTGAAGTTTGGAAACAAGGTGGGTGCATTTAACAAGGGTAATGCAAGAGGATAATGGGATACTTCAATTCTGTCAAGATCAATTGAACAACTATTATAGAAAATATAGGATATTATATGCCTAGTTTTAGTAGTTTGAGTTATAAATTCTCTCTAAAATGATTCAGGCTGTTTGTTAATTGTGAATGCTGATTAATCCAGTACCGAGACTAATAATCCCAGATATGGTGCATATATGTGCTGGAGAGAGATGCAAGGGGGAATTAACTAACTCCTAAGTAACTTTACTCTGTTTGAACACACTGTTTGCAAAGTGTTATATTACTTTAAGAGATGGTGAGGATGCGGAATGCAGCTTTGGGTAGTTTGTAAGGAATACTCTGGCTATAGGGTCTGTGCTTCATTAGACAAAATATTTGTATCATTGGAATGTCTCCTTGAAAAACCAGTTGATAAAGAGATAGACAAGGCCACTAAATAGATAAAAGTCACAGTGCTTGTTCCAGTCAGGAAACTTCAAGCTGTTGATATGGGAAAGCCCGTGCTTCCTCTGCAGAAACTTTGGACAATAGTAGACCTTCTAGAAATTATGCACAGTTGTCCGTGTATACCTTTTCTTTATTTAACAGTTTCAATCCTAAATATCTTCAGGATTAAAAAAAAATCCCCGTCTGTTATTAACAGACTGACTCTTTTTCTTATAATAGTGGGTAGCTAATAATATGCCCCTTGTGATATTTAAAAATAGTGATACAGCTCTCATTACCACATCTATTAGCCCCAGATTTACTCAGCCCTGGTCTAAACTGGGCTTCTGAGCTTTTTAAAATTTAGCATTAAAGATCTCTAGACTCTGTCCAGTTTTTCTGATGTTGCCTTTGTAAACTGTCAGCACATGTCTTAAACTATTGGCAAATCAGAAGATTATTAAAAATATGTATAGTGACTGGAAAAAGAACTTCAATAAATAAATAGAAGAAAACATACTTTTACTGAATACTTCGAATACATATCTGTATTCATGTAGAATGTTGGAGATGAGAGCAGTATCAATAAATATATTAACTGATGCAGCTTTTATTTTATTTTAAATGTATTTTTTTCTGAGACAGGGTCTCTGTCCCCCAGGCTGGAGTGTAGTGGCGTGATTTCGGCTCACTGCAACCTCCAACTCCCAGGCTCAAGAGATCCTCCCACCTCAGCCTTCCAAATAGGCGGGACAACAGGCATGCGCTACCACACCCAGCTAATTATTTGTACTTTGGAGAGATGGGGTTTTGCTATGTTGCCCAGGCTGGTCTTAAACTCCTGGACTCAAGCAATCCACCAACCTTGGCCTCCCAAAGTTCTGGGATTACAGGCATGAGCCATTGTGCCTGGTCTGATACAGCTTTAAAACATGGTTTTGTTGATTTGGATGTTAAAGGACAGTTTCTAATACTGGCTTCACCTCACACTTCCTAACACCATTTAAAAAGTCTGTTACTGTAGGCCGGGCACAGTGACACGCCTATAATCCCAGCACTTTGGGAGGCTGAGGTGGGTGAATCACCTGATGTCAGGTTCAAGACCAGCCTGGCCAACATGGTGAAACCCCATCTCTACTAAAAACACAAAAATTAGCCAAGCATGGTGGCGTGCGCCTGCAATTCCAGCTACCTGGGAGAGTGAGGCAGGAGAATTGCTTGAACCTGGGAGGTGGAGGTTGCAGTGAGCCGAAATCGCGCCATTGCCCTCCAGCCTGGGCAACAAGAGTGAAACTCCATCTTAAAAGAAGAAGAAAAAGAAGAAGAAGAAAAAGGTCTGTTACTGCAAAGTGCTTTTTCACTGATATAAAATGAATATTAAAAACATCAACTGTATCTAACGTTGATACATTTCCAGCTCTTCAGTCCCCTATGGAAATTCCTCTTTCTTCTCCCAAATGTTTGTCTGATAGTCTTTCACCTCCTGAGATGCTAGGATTTTGCTTTTTTTTTTTTTTTTTTTTTAAGATACTTTCCCTCATGGATAAATCAAATTGAATTGTGAGATTATGGCCTTTTCATTTTTCATTAGAAGTGACTAAATCCAGAACCTTAGACTCAGGGACATTTATTTCAACTCATCAAGGGAATGCCACCCATGTTTGCTTGTGTTGCTGTACTTCAAATAGGACGTTGAGAATATTTGTATGTTAGAGTAACACTGCTATTTCTGTTTCAAAATTACCTGAAAATGTGGTATGTGTCTCCCACTTAGAGAGGGAAACTTCTCAATAACTTTTGTAGTTAATATGGATTAAGTTATTAAAACATGTTTGAGTGTTCTTAACCAATATAGTTAAGAATATGTTAGTCATCTTATTTTAAACTCATTTTCGTGTGTATATTTATAATTACCCTGCACAAACTCAGTCTGAGTTAAATGTTGGCATAGAAGCTAGTGTAGGGTAGCAAGATAATGTTTCTGTCCAATAAAAAATTCCAGTATAATGATTAAGCCAGTGGACTCCTTCCAGGTCATAGACGTGACTATTTTTGAATTAAACATTCTTGTAGACTCCAGTCAGATTGGGGAAGATGCTTTCCCATGGCATGGAACATAGTTTCTAAATCCCTCAGCAGGGCAGACGATTTTCCTTAGATTGAGGGGTGACATTTTGAATAGAATGAGATGCCACCTATTATATTTACATGGTAATACAATCTGTACATAAAATTCTGCCTATGAGAGTAAATAGTAATGAGTGATAGGAAGAAGTATTTTTTTATGTCTGATAATAGTAAAACTCTTGAATGAATTAGGAAGAAATTGTCACGGCCATTACTAAAGGATTTTATGGTTCATTGACTCAACACACATTTATTGAACACTTTCTGTTTGCTGAGTGCTAGAGATACAATGGTAAGCAAAACAGACCTAGTCAAGTGTCTCCATGGAACTTAATATCCAGTGGAGATATTGACATTAAATAATTACTTGTATAAATATATCCTACATGTGATCAGTACACAGAAATGCTATAGATTGTTTTGTCAAGAGAACCTTGACTTTGCTTGATGGTAACAGTAGTAAATTTTTGAGCTAGATTGAATATGGCTATATGACTGACTTCTTCACTTTCTACTCCAAACCTTTGTTGGCATGTGACTCTTCAATATTGTTTTTTTTTCCCCCCTCCAGTCCTAGTTCTTAAGACCTATTATTCTATCAAAAAGGTGCCTGTCCAGCGCTTAGGGGTAAAGAATAAGGGCTATATCTTCCGATGAGTGATGATTGTGTTGGACTCTGGGAGGAATCAGAAGAGATTCAAACAAAACAATTTAAGTATTTCACTATTATGATAGTCAGTTACTTATATTACTGATGTCTTGGTTTTACAAACGAGGAGGCATTATTAAATATTGTACGTGATTAATATATTAATTTATAGTGACATTTATATTCCACAAGCATATAAAACATACACTGTGTTTTTTATATATATCATTTAAATATTAATAATTATTAAACATTTTTATTTAATCCTAAAACTCAAAGACTGGAAAATGGAGGTTTCTTTTACTTATGTTGTATCCTGTGCCTGCAGTGAAGTACGATGGAATGCCATGTGAATATGGAGTTGGAAGACCTGGGTTTTAGTCTTGCTGTCACTTACTCTATGATGCTGATATTCTTTATATTTTGTATTCTGTAAAAGAAAAGTGGTTCAACAATGGTATCAGCCTTCCTTTCACCTGTTATTCTGAACACACCTTGACTTCTCTGCTTGGGTATTCATATCCGAATGGATCAGGGAGCCTAGTTTTCTCCCACTGAGCTGGTTTACAGCCCATTTCAAGAAGGTGGAAGGCTTCTGGAGAAATGCCATCTTTGAGAAGGAAATACATTATTCATCTTGTCAAACTTTTATAAAAAGAATAATTGTTGGCAGAAAGTATTTATATTTAAAAATGCCTTTTTTTCTTCTCTGTTAAATAAAAACCTAATTACTAAAGGTGGAATGGGCTCTCTAGATTGATGGTGAGGGAATTGGCTTCTCATCCTACTTCCACTTCTCAGATTAACTAGGATGATAATAGGTCAAACAGAATAAGAAACTGCAGGTGATTTTCAAAATTTATGAAATTTACAAATATTCTCTTAGGCCATAAAACTCACTTTGGCCTAGAATTCAATTGCTTATTCTGTTTCTCCCATCTCTCTAATCAGTGTTACTTCTCTTGTATTGGTAGGTTAAAATAAACACATACCTATATGAAAAATTTTATTATTTCCCATAAATTCTGCTTCTGTCAACAATGCAGAATCAGTATTTGAAAGAGAACATAATAAAATGTGTCCAGATATACTTGCTGCTTGATTTAGTTTAGACTTCAGGAATAATGGGAAATCATTAGTATCAAGTACAGTGCTGCCTGACACTTGTTGCTCAGAACCTGTGTTAAGTGAAGCCAGTGTCACTTTCAAGGCAGAAGAAAGCAACTTTCTGTGTCCCCCAGATTTTCACTTCAGTTCCAGAAAAACCTAGTTTGTCTACTGTGTGTCGGGTTCTGAGACAGCTTTCAGGAAAATAACGGCACAGCGCCCAGTTTTCAGATTTTCACAGCCCCATGGAGAAGCAGAACATGTGACTACAGTGAAACAATTATAATTCTGCTTTACAGAGTATAAAGGAAGTCATGCTTAGGAGGAGTTCAGGGAAAGCCTTCACAGAAATGGTGATTCATGAGCAGAAATTTTAACAAAAGTTCATTAGGTGAACAAAGAGAGAAGGCTGATGGAGGTGAGATAAAAGTGTGAAGTTATAAAGAGTCTAAAACAGCTCCGGGAGTGTGGGTGTTTGGTATTTGCTACAAAGTAGAGTCTGGGGAAGTTGGAGAAAAGGGATTGAAGTGGGAGAAGGCCAAATGTGGCTGTAGTGAAGAGAAACGAAGGGGCCAGGAAATGAGTCTTAATTGCCATGTGTAGTGCCTTGGATTTTACCCTTAGAGTGATTTAAGGTTTTTGAGCATGTCATTTTATGGTCACATTTCCATTTTGGAAAGATTATTTGTGATTAGCTTAAGGAGAATGGTGTGGTGGCAACAAGATTGTATGGTAGCATGGAGACCTAGTTAAAAGGGTAATGCGATACTTTAAATGAGTGTTGAGATGATTTTCTGGTGTAAAACTTTCTGTTGATTCATAAATATGCTGCCACATTTGTGACTGTTGGCAAATTAAAAATATTTGTAGTATTCAGTAGAACGAATTCATTGCTGCTTTTATAGTTTGAAATTATTCATGGAATTAATAGCATTAAAAAATTGAAAGAGGGTTAGTATTTTATTTGTCAGTGGAATTAAACCACTCAACTTCTCACACAAACAAAAATCTTGTAATTGTGTTATATAATGTGGAATATAACCTTACAATGATATATTGAATTTTTAATATATACTTATCTAGTTATTTGTAGAATTGTGCATATTTGAAAACAAGTACATGATGTGCTTAAGTAAGTACTCAGTAACTATTTGCTGAGTTTGCATTTGATGCTTTGAGTTTTAACCAAGACACTTTATTAATTCAAGTCCTGGAATAAGTGACACACACACACATATATATATATATATATATTTTAAATAAAGATAGGACCTCGCTCTGTCACTCAGGCTGGAGTATAGTAGCACAGTCATGGCTTGCTGTAACCTCAAACTCCTGGGCTCAAGTGATTCTCTTGCCTTAGCCTCTGGAGAAGCTAGGAATATAGGCACACACCACTACGCTCAGCTAATTTTTAAAATTTTTTTGTAGAGATGGAGTCTCACAACAGCCCAGGCTGGTCTCAAATTCCTGGGTTCAAGCAATCCTCCCACCCCGACCTTCCAAAGTGCTGGGATTACAGGCATGAGCCACTGCACCCACCCATGACTGATACTTTTAAGCAGAAAGTTAAATTCCAAACCAACAGAAAAAAAAGAAATGTTTTTCAGGGAAAATTAAAGTCACAAATACATATAAGATGCTACCTTTGCAAAGAGCCTGTATTTAAAAGATCATTGCAACTCATATAATTGGAAAAGCACGTTTGAAAATAGCTTTAAATTTTCTCACAGAAAATATGACGTATGAGTTTTCCTACGAAATCTTTGTTTTGATGCATGAATTCTCAGTTCTTAGTCTCTACAGCAAGACACAAAAGTTAAGAGTTGAAGAGATTAGCATATCCATAGCATTGAGCGGGGTATATATTATTAGCTTACCACATCTTTGTCAATTTGAACCCAGGATTAAAACAAAATGTTGCTATTTAAGTACATATGGTAGTACACAACTACAACATAAATGTTAGACTGTATGTCCCTAACCAAATAATGGAATAATGATCAGTATCCATCAAGTGTTAGTTATCTGCAGTTCAGACTAATACTCTGGAAGCAGATTCTTTTATATTAGCCAAACTTTGTTTACATTTATGTAGAATATTTTCAGTGCATAGAGTTTTATGACTGCAAAATTATTACTTTGCATTTGATACCAGATTTTATTTCGGTTTTCAGAGATTATGTTCAGGTTTTAGAGGTTAAGATGAATTTGCTATGCTTGATTTTTATAGAAGAATTTAAAAAAGTAACATTTTAGTAGAATCTGTTTATCTTGTCTCTTTTTTCCCCGTATGATAATTGATTGTAGTACATTACTTTGAGGAAAGTTTTTTAGCAAAACGTATTTTTACTTCACACTCTTAATAGATTTCTGTTAGGGGAATCACTGGTGACATGTTTTAAAGCAGAGATCTTTTCATGCTTATTTTTACTATTTAATGAGATTTCAGGTATATTTTAACAACTTGGGGTTTCCGTGATGAATCATTAAAATAAATGAGTGGGCTGGAAGGTAATACTAACTTTTCTCACCACTGCCCTATTTTACTCTGCTGGGTTATTGGTTGCTTTTTAAATAGAACCTGGGTGTGTTGGTGGGTGGAGGTGCAGAAGGGAAGGGAGAGAAAGGGTCAGTAAGAAAATACCAGGTAAACTTCTGATGACCTACTGAGAAATACTGCTCAAGTTTCACTTTCCCCAAATTAAGCCATTTAGTGTTTAAGCCCACTGTTTTTTGCTTTAACAAGCTTAAGTTTCCAAATATTGCATATAGGTAAATCAAAACTATATTTTCAACAATTGATTGAAGTTTTAAGGTATCAAGCCATATGTGGATTAGCCTGTGGAATCAATTTCTCATGTGTGTGGGATCAAAACCGTTAAAACCATCATCACTGAAACTGTAGCTTCCTACAACTAATAACAGAAAGGTGTCTATGGAATATATTAATACAACAATTTCTCTGATTTAAAATTATTACTAGGTGTTTGGTTGGAAAATGATTTGAATATTATAGGTAACTAAATTGACGTCATATGAAGGCTAATTACAGGTTTCAGTGTGACTGAAATTTATTTTTTTAATTGACATGATATACTTATATTTAGCATAAACTTTTCAGTAAATCAATGGCATATTGCAGATTTTTACTATCTATACTGTTAAAAACATTTCAACTACCACAGCAGTTCTAAGTGCTAAAGGAGGTAGATAAAAATGTAGTTCACCTTGAAAATGATCATGGCTTAGGGAATAAAGAAATTGGGTCAAGCCTAAAATAATTGCAGGTACAATGACAAAAAGTTTTAATAAAAATTTAAAAATACTCACAGCACTGGTTTCAGGCTACTTTTGTTCTCTGTGATCTTATCAATGCATTATTAGTTTTTAATTGGGATGATGCTAATGGTGATTTTTCATTTTGGTCAAAATGTTTGTATGAAATACTATTGATATTTTCACATTGTATCCCCTTTCAATTATAAATATACATTTTCAAAAAGGTAGACAATTCTTAAATAGATCATTTTGACTTCTGATGATCTTAAATAGAATTTGAAATGGTATAAAATATTTATGTCACAGCTATCACTTTGACTTATTTTATATTGCCAAATTTGTTGTTTAGCGTTTAGCCATGTATCATTAAATCATAGTATCGATAATGAATTAAACTTTCAAAAAGCTTTAATAGTATAGTAAGTTTTCATTCATCTGGTGTCATTGGGGAATAAATTGTGCTGAAGAAGTGAGTTTTTCTTTAACTGAAGCTTATTTAAGCAGAAAAACTTAAAAATTGATAAAATTTATCTGAAATATTTTATATACTCTTTTAGGGAGCAAGCATGGAGCGGCCATTTACTCTTTTCTTAATGTCGTATAATACTATTCTGAGTGCCATGCAAAAAGGACATGGGTTTTCTGTTTGGTATTTGTTTTCCAAACTAAGTTTTTTGTTGTTTCTTCCTTTTCAAGTGCCACATCCCTAATTCACGTATTCTTTTGTTGTTGTTGTTGTTTTGAGATGGAGTTTCGCTCTTGTTGCTAGGACTGGAGTGCAGTTGTGCTATCTCGGCTCTCTGCAACCTCTGCCTCCCAGGTTCAAGCAGTTCTGCTTCAGCCTCCCAAGTAGCTGGGATTACAAGCATGCGTCACCATGCCTGGCTAATTTTGTATTTTTCGTAGAGACAGGCTTTCACCGTGTTGGCCAATCTGCTTTCGAACTCCTGACCTCAGGTGATCCATCTGCCTCGACCTCCCACAGTGCTGGGATTACAGGCGTGAACCACCGCACCCAGCCTCATTCTGGTATTCTTAATCAGTTTAAATGTTTCATAATTTAAGGTTTCTGGTGGTACTTGGGACAATGCTTTAACAGGCTCATAAACTCAGGCACCAATAGGAGACTTTTGGCTCTCTGCCATCTTCTGGCAAACATCTGGCCACAGCCTCCTCCTATAAAGGAAACGCTGTCCTTGGTTTGGAGTTAGCACCTTAAACAGTGAGGCCCTATTACTGCTGGTTCCAAGTACTCCTTAGTAGCCTTTGCTAGTGGTGCAGAAATGTCTGTATTCACCCTACATGCTTGTGAACATCTGCGGTATCAAGGTGACCACTTGTAGCTTTCTCTGACTATTGCTGAAATGGGCAAATAGTGTATTTCCTTTGTATTTTAGCAAATTCCATCATAGCAGCGAAGTGTTTTTTTTTTTTCTTTTTCTTTTTTCAACCTCATGCTTATTTGTTTCAAGCAGTTTTCTAAAACAAAACTCAAGCTTAGCCAAAGTATTTGAACTATTCTTTAATGTGCTGTATGCCATTTGGTTTGAATCATATATTTAAAAACCAGCTTCCCCCCATTTACTTGTATCTAATGGGAATCATCTTTCTTCCAGGTGTGCTTCAAGAAGACCATAGGGAAGAACGCATTTTCATCTTGCTGCAAAAGTTGCAATAGAAGTAAGTAGTGGAACTGCCAGGATATGTCTGTCTCCACAAAACAAGTAGAACAAATTTCCATGAATCAAAGCCACTAAGTATAGTTTTCAGAGATGGTAGGACATAGTTATTTTCCCTAGAAAAACACCCCAAATGCAGGCACACCCATTGGCCAATGGAAAAAATGTTCACGTAAATGCTAGTTCAAACCTGTACATTTCACTCTTCTTACTGAACTGTCAGAGGGGTGGAAATCTACTATAGCTATAATCTTTTTTTCCCCTTTTCTATTTTTCAGCCTCCCACATGCTTAGTGTTCAGTTCTGCCTACTGAGCGTCTTGAATCTACAGCAGCACCTACATGTACTGCCTCCACAGTGGCTGCTGATAATTTGCAGATAACTTGTGAACCAGGCCCATAAGAAACATCATGATATGTACTTTAGATTAATCATGGAAAAGGACAAGATGATGAAGAATCAGAAAGCAGTTTTCTTTTCCAATATTGATATTGCTTTCTTTGAGGTTAGATGAGTGAGGTATTCTTTAGAGTGGTTTATATCACATTTCATCACTTGGGGAAATAGGTCGTTTTTACAAGAGCCTTTAGAGACCTTTTAAGTACATACAGGGCATATATTTAATACACCTTAGCATTAGTAGGTCAGAGGAAATAAAGCAAGATAGTAGATATCTACGATGTAATCAGGTAAGCAAATTAATGTGAAACTGCTTATATTCTGTCTTGAAACTCTTGGTATAATTTTCAAAATTGCCTTTTATTCTTTTCAGTTACTTTCTAGAAATTTCCATCATTTGAAGGATTAATGGCTACCACTTGTTGAACCTAGAGGGTGTCTGTGAACTTGTTGAACACTGCCTTATTAGAACAGAAGTCTCCAGTGGACCATGAACTCTGCATAGCTGGGACTCTGAGCTTACTTCTTACTCACAAAATCTGCAGGGCTCTCAAATTCATGTTTAAAATGCAAGCTACTGACAAGGAACGGGTAAACACCCACTGCAATTTCAAACGCATATGTATATCCACTTTCCTCATCTATTCTTGGTGGGTAGGAGACCACTATTGAAAATTACTGAACTTAAAATGGTAGAAAATTTGAAGAGATTCTTTCTCCTTAAGTAGAGTGATTTATACTAATGGTGGGATGGGCTAAATACCTTCTTACTGTTTGTAGTCTACTGTGCTTCACATGCATTTTCTAATTTTATCTTAACAACACACGTCTGAGGTTAGTACTGTTGTCTCTATTTTGGAGATGATGAGACTGGGTCCTACAAAGTTAGGTAACTTGTCCAAGGTCATACAGCTTGGAAGTGACAGAGCTGAGGTTCAAACGTGTATGTCCTTGATCCTAGGATTCGTGCCTTTTCCACCTGAGGACCACTGATTCTTATTTTGCATTTAAATGAAATACACATACACAGCCCCCACCCCCCCGCCCACATAATATATAAATATATTCCCCCATCCTCCCAAATGCTCATTGGAAAATTTAGACATCAAAAAGAAGCCTTTTTGCTTTGAAATGCAATTTAAGTGGCCATTACTTTGAACAAAGTGAAGTGTAGTTTTATTAGTGAAGAACATCATTGAGTCATTGAGACTAATAATTTTGTGGAACAACATTATTAAGAAAAGCAATATGCTATTTAATGAGTAATATTTACTTAAGTCATAAAGGAAAATTCAAACATCTGGAATTTTTTTAAGCAATATAGCATTTATGCATGGAATGATGTTTTTCCCCTATGTCTTACAGGAAATAACATATAATTTGAGATGTATATGAGAGATTTTATGTTCATAGATATCTTTTTATTTCACTGAGCACATTAACAAAAATTATATTAAAATGAAAAATTGCTTGATAGCAAATTCTCTGTGATGAAATTTTATCATGTCTTTATTAACCCCATTATTGCTACTTTATCTCTCTTAATAGGTTGCTTGTCTAAAGAAAAGTTGTAGAAATCTTATTGGTTCACCCACATACAACTTTACCACATTGTTTTGGTGTTCCTTTGGGGGTGATATATTGGCAAGTGTGGGGAAGTGATCAAAGTATGTGTAGTGTCTCAAGAAATTGCATCCTCAAGTTTTTAACACTAGAAAATAGAGATTTGCATATGGTTGATATGCTTTCTTTTAAATACGTATTCACTAGGGGCAGTTATACCTGGTGAATTTAGAGACGTAGTAATACAAGAGTTACAGAATCAGAGAATTTCTGAACCAGAAAGGGCCTAATAAATGAAGGGCTCTTGAAGTGAAAGTCGTCATTAGGAGATGAGTTCAGTGACTGTCCAAGACTAGAGCTCTAAGTCAAGTAGTTTCTGAGATTACTGAGTTGGGCTTACAGCCGAACAAACCAGGAAGTGAGTGATCACAGCAGGTGAGGGCTTTCAGCTTTGTGGTGTTGGAGAATAAACTAAAGTCATAGGGGAGATAATCGTACGACATGAGGAAAACAAATCAGAAAAATAAAGACACTGTTATTTCTTCTTATTAACACAAATGATATAAAACTTTAAGTGTTATATACTTTTTAAAATAATGGGATAAGCCTATTTTAAAAAATAATACATTGCTAAATTATTTGTATTTTCTGAGTATAAAATTTGAGCTTATTTTTATTAAAAATTTTATACATGTATGTAATGGAAAAATACACATTTTTTGGTTGTTATCTAGGATCTGAAGGTTTGAACGGGCCAATGAGTATCCTCATCATTGAAGCATTCTATGGAGGCTCCCATAAACAGCTGGTGGATCTTCTCCAAGAAGAGTTAGGAGACTGCGTCCTTTATACTCTTCCTGCAAAGAAATGGCATTGGAGAGCCCGGACATCTGCTTTATACTTCTCTCAGACCATTCCCATCAGTGAGCATTACAGGTAATTAGAGCTCAGGATGCATTTTCAGCTTTTACAAAAAAATACCTATTACGAGGATGTTGCTGCTTCTCTATCAGCATCTTTGAGAATTTCTGCAACTAT
This sequence comes from Papio anubis, assembly GCF_008728515.1. Taxonomy (NCBI): domain Eukaryota; kingdom Metazoa; phylum Chordata; class Mammalia; order Primates; family Cercopithecidae; genus Papio; species Papio anubis. The sequence continues at coordinate 28,080,465 of NC_044985.1, read as the reverse complement.
GGAATTGGTTATTATGACTACAGTAGATATTTCTTTAGAGAAAGCAGAGCAGTGAAGTACACTCATCCTCTAAAGACACCTGGTCAGTGGGAAAGAAGCTTCATTTAGAACCAACCACATGTGTTTTTTCATTGTCTTGTGATTTCATTATGTACATGGGTGTGAGTGTGGGTAACAATTTTTGGCCTAAGAGTAGATCTTCTAGTTTGGTTCATTGTATCTGCTCTGTACGAATAACCAGAGTTGAAAGGCGGATATGTCCAAGGCTTTAAAGTCTGTTGAGGTAGAGATAGGCAAGTGCAATGAGAGGTGAAAGATGGAGAGGTTGATTTGGACTGTGACAGACTGGAAGTGGCTTTATAGAGTTGGTAACCTTTGACCTCCTCTTGAAGGATGAGTAGATTTGAGGGACACAGAACTCAATTCTGAATTCTGGTTTGTTAGGAAGTAGGAAATAGGAGGACCTATTAGAAAGGGTCTCATGAGCTGGGCATGGTGGCATGTGCCTCTGGTCTCAATTACTCAGGAGGCTGAGGTGGGAGGATTACTTGATCCCAGGAGTTCAAGGCTGCAGTGAGCCAGGATTGTGCCACTGCACTCCACCCTGGGCAATGGAGTGAGACCCTCATCCCTAATAATAATAATTTAGAAAATAAGAGTCTTATGGGACACACTGAAAAGATGGAGGTAAATACTCATTACATTTTAACTGAGAGAAGAGACGGGATGGAATCCCCTTGAACATCTCTTCCTCCTTATTCTCCATTTGTATGTATTCCTGTGTATTCTCCTGATGGTTAAATAGTGGAAGACTATCCTGTGGTGGTTAACATAGCTAATGTTTTTGCCATTTATTATCACAAATAATATAAAACTTTAAGTGTTATGTACTTTTTTAAATAATCGGATAAGCCTGTGTGTAGGACTGCATTGGTTTGGGCAGGAATGAAAAGTTTTGGGCTGATAATGAATGGAGTTAGAGCAGATAGGTTCTTAGAGGAAGAGCATGTTGGAAGCTGCAATGCCCACCTTACCTCCAGTACCTGTACCCATCTGCTGCTTGTAAAGTGGCCACAGGAGACATAGCAGCTTGTGACTTAAATGTAACTTGCTGTTCCTAGTAGGAACTTGAGGAATTCAGAGAGTAACCATTTTCTGTATGAAAGCCATGTATCGTCTCTGAGAATGCATAGCGTCAGATGGAATAACGGTGAGCATTCCAGTTACATGGCTTAGGATTTTAAAAGTAAAATGCTGTTTTAGTGCGTATTCAGAATTTTTTTTTTTAATGTAAAGTGTATCCTTCTTTACATAATTTAGTGTTTTATATTCTGATATAGTGAATATTGTGAATATAGTAATAAGTGAATATTGTTGAGTCACTAATAGTATGAGGAATTTCAATGAACATGTTAATATAAAAGTTATGACTATTGCTGTGTTAAAATATGACTGTTTATGGTTGCTTTCACATCCCATTTAATTGTGTTTTTGCAGCACCAATTGTATTATATTACTTAAGGTCAAGTAATCCAGTTGACTTTATGGCACTTTTTCATTTAACAGTACCATTAAATATAATAAATTTCTACAGTGATTAGAACATTAAAATGAGCCATTTCTATATCTCTTGTTTGATTTCATTTTGATTATGCAGTTTTTCAGAATTACATTATTGTATCACAAATATATGTGTGTGGATAGCAAGCAAACACTTCTGCGCATATGGCTTCCCTACTCCCTTTGAAGCCTGAAGCATTTGAGGCTAAGTGTCACAGTGCTCTTTGAAGCAGTCTTATTTGGGAGGTGGATATCTGAAAGATGATGATGTATAAAGCCTTACTCTCTGATAGCCATAACCTCCATGGCCTAACAATGGTGTCTGTCATCTTTCAAGGTATGCCATTTAGCCTTTGCAGTTAACCATACTAATGTAATCAGTCTTTAACCCAAAGACATGTCTTGCTAGTTTAACTTATATTTGAACAGTGATAACTTCTCTACTCTTTACCAAGTAACTTTTTTGAATACTTTTAGAAAAATAGCAGTAGCATGAAAACTTGATCGCACAATACTAAGTTAACAAATACGTGCATTCAGTCCTAGATTGAAGTGCAAGAGTAACCTTTTGTTACACCAAATAAGTCTGAGATCTGTGGAGATTTTTAAAGATATGAAAAATTTGTGCTCTCCAATTGTTACTTTTTTGTATACTTGGTACATGAAATCATCAAAACTCATAAAGGTAAAATGATTAAACACCAATATTGCCTTCTATGCAAAATACTCTGAACAAATACGATTGTGTCTGATGAGAAAGACTTTGAATGTAGGTACATATTGGTGTTTTTCTCACTTCTGAGCATGTAGTTGTTGTTGTTATAATCTTACTATCTGAAATGTATTTTATTATTAAAAGAATAAATACTTCAGCCTAATTAATCAGTTTGATTCTGCTTTATCTTGACAACTAAAAGAATATATCATGGTTCATGTTAGAGATGTTTAGTTTTATTATAGATTACGAAAGCTCAAGTTATTCTGTCAAAAGTTGTCAATAGTTATTGTTATTCTTAGGTTATATTACAGCTTTGCCTTAGATACTTCACAAGATACAGAAAAAAGTTTTGACTATGGGGCTTGAGGGAAGGCATTAACTTTTGTGTTATGAAATGTTAATCATTCGTTCCAGGATGAAGCATTTCTACTTTCTTAGACTGTACCTTAAACTAGACATCGAGGATATTTTATTCATTTTTCATTCTGTAGTATCTTTACTGAACTGAAAGAATCTCTGTTATTTAAAAATCATTTTTTTTCACCCTCAGATGCTTACAATTACATTTTTTTGTTTCATCTGAGGTATTGTGACAGATACTGATCATTGCCCACTTAACAGCCTTCTTCCTTGTTAACAGAATCACAGTTTTCTTTAGGATGGATAAGTATCCAGCCCTTGGGAGTGAAGCAACATGGACTTAAATTAGTTAGGATGATCCCATTCTCCTTTGCCAAATTTTCCCTACTCTCCTTGCAGCTTGGGTTGATCAGTCTCCAAGTTGTGGCAAATTAGAGTTAAGTGGGTGACTACTGGGAGTTCTTCCAGCAAAGTGGTTTGATTTTAAATTTTACTTATAAAAGAAGAAGGCCAACTCCCCTTTCTTACATTTGACTGGTTGTGATGTCTGCAACCATGAAGTACAAGCATGAGGACAGAACCCCTGGATTGCCATAAATGGCTGATGGGAGGCTGCAAAGTGCCTGGATTAGTGGTGGATATGTGATTTGAGTTCAAGTCTGGCCACCTGCAAAGACTATATACTATTCGTTCTTCTTAAGTCCATTGTCTTAACAACTATTCTGTCTTAATTCCAGTTAAAGCATGGTAAATTATTTAATTAAATTAAACCTAAATATGTCTTGATTAAAATATATATTATTGTATTTTACAATTAGAAGTAGGTATGGTACTTCACCCAGTCTTGAGACATATTGCAGTTCTTGATTCTTGTTGGATGCTGGAGGGCCAGACACCACGTGTTTTCTGGGTCTGTGAATCTGTGATGTTCTCTTAATCCTCAAAAGTCACAGGTCATTTGAATTTTCCTCTTTTGAGGCTTTTCTGTCATTTAGCCTACTAGCTTTGCTATCCTATACTGCCTTGTTGTGGGGTGTTCTTTTGGTTTGTTTTTGTACCAGTCTTGCTCTCCTATCTAGCCAGCACACACCGCGGCCTAATTCTAGACTTGCATGGCCCTTAGGGCTTCTTCCACAGTATTTCATCTCGCTAAAGTTTCCTCTGATTGACAGGATTGTTTAATTTAGGCATGCTGACTTTATGTTGAAAATGTAGCTGACAGTTAGTTAGGATGATCCCATTCTCATCCTAGATTCAGTAGATCTACAAATCTACTGAAGTAGGATAATCCTGCAAACCAAATAGCCAACCATTTGGTCAGTCTCTGCCACTTTCTGTCTGTCTCTTTCCTCTCTCCCCCTCTCTTCTCTTTCTCATATACACATATATGCGTGCGCGCGCGCGCACATACATACACACACACACACACCCCTGCACACACATTCTTCATTGTAAAACTAGAACTTAAACCTGTCATCATTATCCCTAAAGGATGGTTTCTAGGCTTCATCTTTTCCATGTTCCTTTGTGTTCCTTTGTCAGTGTTCTCGATGAAAATATTCCAGTTAGGAGGGGGACAAGGTTTTCTTGTTATGGAGTTTGTAGTTTATTCTTACCACAGATTGCCAATTCAAAAGTGTTTGTGTAGTTAGTAGCAAGCACTGTGAAACCATTGCTTCCCAGGAGTTAAGCACTGCAGTGCAACTTCAAGTAGATACTTTTAATATCCTTTCTAGCTTATTTTAAAAAATAAAATATTACATGTAAGGTTCTATACGGCTCCCTGGGTAGCAGTTCATATGGATACAAGACATTATTCCTAACAAACTCTGTGCCTTAAAGACCTCTAGGATAAATCTCTTGTATATTTACCCTTTAAATTTGACAACTGTATTTTAAAAGACAAACTGGATGTTTATTATACTTTTACAGAGGGGAGACAATCATTATTTTTAATGAATGGAATGGAAGATAAAAGGGGAAAAAACCCATCCCCAAATGGATGCAAAATATATTATATAAAAGAACTCTGACTGTAGAATAAGGGCCATCATAGTTTTGCTTTTATAATTAATGTGCTTGTTTTTAACGTAATAATTGAGACTATTAGTCTGATTTTAGAGCACTTCTTATCTAGTTGTTTTTAAGTGTTGAGTGTCTTCATGGTTAGTCTGCATATGACAGGAAAAAAATTAGAAAAATGAAAGATGTATTTAATTCTGCTTTCATCTCTAACATTTATTTGTTTATCTGAGAAAGATTTTATGCTTTTATTAAGGTCTTAGTCAATAAGTTTACTTTTGCTACTGTCTCTGATTTCCTGTACATGGGGCCTCCAGAGCTACAATGCAGATACTCTGTTGCCCTTTCCTTTCCTTATCCTTTCTTTAGGCAGCTTTCATGCTTTCTTATTTTCTTGGGGTCACATTTGGCCAGCTACCCTCTTTGGAGCACATTGTCCTTTCCATTAATGACTAATTCTTGTTCATCTTTCATTTATTCATGCTATTCCATTGTTCAGGCCCTGGTGTTTGTTCACCCCCATGGACCTGCTGGTCTTCTGAGCTGCCAGCCCACAAAGATAACTGCAAGGGGGAAGCAGGAGCTGAGTCACACCTACTGCTCACAAAAGGGCAGTAATGTTCATTTCATCCTGTTGTCTTTCTAAAGAACATAATTCTGTATTTTAGTGAAATTTTTCCTAAAGTCTCACCTGTGTCTTTCTTTGTTCACCATCTCATACTGATAATAAAAATGTAACACTCCCCTTCTTTAGAAGAAAGTCCTGGTTGAATATGTGTAGTTGAGAGCGCATTGAGGGGTGGATGGTTTGGTCAAAATTCCTCCAGACTAGTTATCTTTTCATTCTTTTCTAAGCTTGTTTCCATTATTCTTTCTGTCATTAGTATTTATTAAGAGATTTTATGTTAAGAGCCAGTGCCTATGCTAGCAGTGGTGATAACAAAGCCAAACTTGACAAACATGGACATATGGTGCTAGCACACAGCAAGCACTTAGTGAACCCTTTGTTGATTGAAAGAAAGCTTAGTGCCTATATCCATTTGCTGATACTTGTAACCTTGATTAAATAATCCCTGATTGAAAGCCATCCGTGATTTCCTATTGCCTATGTAAAATCCAGAGTATGCACAAAGTTGCTGTGGTCCACGCGAACTGGGCACTGTCTGCCTCTGCAACTTCATCTCATACCCTGTCTTCTCGTTAATGTGCTGTAGCAGCACTGGCCTTGTTTACTCACTTTGAAACATCAAACTTTTTCCTGCCTCAAGTCCTATTACTGCTTGCTGGTTCCTTTGTTGGCAGTACTTACTCATGCCCCCAACCCACACCCCTTGTTCTTCATGGCTTTCTCAAGTAGCTAAAGTTTTCATCATTTCAGAGAGACCTTTTCTGAGCACCCGATGTAAAATGAGACCTCTATTTTAGCACTCTTTCTCCCTCTGTAATAACATTTTATATAACTTGTAATAATTTTGTTTGCTTGATTTTTTTTCTCCCCATTTTATTCTAAGCTTTATGATGACAATGGTCATATCTATCTTGTTTATTGTTTTATCCCTAGTACCTAGTATGCCACCTAGCAGATAGTAGCTGCTTAGAAAATATGGTCAAAGGAATGATTTATTAGAGTTTGAAAAATATGGTTGCCATTCACTTTGTTAATTTACTTGCTTTTTTCCTGCTCTGGGCACTGCCAGTATCCTCTGCCTAAAGATATCATCTCTTCTACATAGAAACACAGAAACTAGTCACTTAAGGGCTGGTGTTACTCAGTTTTACTGGATTAAACTAAAGAATTCCATACACATTGTTTTCACTTTCATGGGTTATATTAATCAGACTATGAAAGCTGTCATTATCTGTTATGTAAATTTTGACAAAAGAAAATATAATTTTCTGGAATTTCCCTTGTATAAAAGTATTTGTAGAAAAAAAGTTTCTTAGTTCAGGAAATACTAGTCTAGAACAAGCTTGTCCAGCCCGCAGCCCAGGACAGCTTTGAATGTGGCCCAACACAAATTCTTACATTTTCTAACTTTCTTAAAACATGAGATTTTTAAAAAATCTCATCAGCTATTGTTATTGTTTGTGTATTTTATGTGTGGCCCAAGATGACTGTTTTTCAACATGGCCAAGGGAAGCCAAGATTGGACACCCCGATCTAGAATGTGCCTGTGATATTGTGTAAAATTTCATGTGATTGTATTTTAAGGCTTTTTAGTTTTGACAGTGGCCACCCATGAACAATGACTTTTAAATTTATGGAACAGTCACTATCAGAATAAATGACATTAGAATTTGGCCCAAAGAAGTATTTTGCTTGGACACTGCAATTGTTTAAACATTTTTTAAAATTAATGCTTTTAGACAGATAGACATTCTTCATTTTGGTCACAAATACTAATAATGGTCACCATTGTTTTATACCAGCCTAATTTTCACATTTATGTTGCTTAATTGGCCCATTTAGGCCTTTATGTTTGTAGCCCCCGACTTAGAATCTGCCCCCCAAAAATAAATCTTTAAATGATCTTTAATAAAATATTTTAAATTGTATATATACATAAAAGAGTTTACCAAAAGAATAATAACCACTTGTGTTTGAAAGAAACAGCATACTATAGTAGGATAATCAGCAGTCCTAGGTTTTAATCTCAGCTCTGCCATTAATTATTTGGCCTGAAAAAAATCACTTTAGAGTATTAGTATTAACTTTCGAGTATTTAATATTTTTATTTTTTTCATTTGTAACTGAAGGTTTATGATTTTATCTGTTCCTAAGTTTTATGATGTCATGAACAAAGAATTAACATCAAGATCAAGATTTAAGGAATTCTAACATAAACGACAATTTGTCGTGTCTCTCATTCAACTTTGTCAGCTTATTCACTGCATCATTTAATTTAACTTTTTCCTAGGCTTATTTGTACGTCTTCTTGAATTAAAAAATATGTATATATTCAACTTTAATTTTTAGAATTAGAGATTTTTGGGGAATAAGTGTAACAGTGCTTCTGTCTTTGGAGTCACTCTAATATGACTTCTTCGTTCACATTTCCTTTTTCAGCCTCAGTCCTTCGTGGTTATTTGCCTTTTCAAAGAGAAGGCATTTGACTGTCATGTTAGCTAGCTATCTCTACAGGGCATGGGACATAGGACATGTATACCATATACACATGATATTACTGTAGAACTCACACAGAATACTCAGTTCTACAGGAGGGCAGTATTCACTGAAGAAGTTTAGAAGAAGGCTGGGCGCAGTGGCTCACGCCTGTAATCCCAGCACTTTGGGAGGCCGAGGCGGGCGGATCACCTGGAGTCAGGAGTTCGAGACCAGCCTGGCCAACATGGTGAAACCCCATCTCTACTAAAAATACCAAAATTAGCCAGGCGTTGTGGTGGGCACCTGTAATTCCAGCTACTCAGGAGGCTGGGATAGGAGAATCGCTTGAACCCGGGAGGTGGAGGTTGTGGTGAGCCGAGATTATGTTATTGCACTCCAGCCTGGGCAACAACAGCGAAACTCCATCTCAAAAAAAAAAAAAAAAGTACAGTACAGAGAAGTGGGTTTAATTCTTGCGTAGCAAATTCTGACATAGATCTAAGGGGATGTTAAAGATTTTGGTAAATAGAGATGAAATGGAAGAGCACTGTAGGAGAAGGAAGTATTGTGAACAAAAGTTCACAGGAAAGATGGGGAAATGTTTGGAAATTTTAAAAGCTTGGTTTAGCATGACATATTCTGAGTTAGGAGGAGTTATGGGAGATCAGGTTGGGTGATAGACAAATTTTTTTCTAGTTCATATACATTCTTAAATTCAAGATTAAGAATTTGTAGAGCTTTTACTATAGGTAATGGGCAGCATTCGAAAGCTTTGTTACTCTGGATTCTTTTGTGCGATACAAACTCAATTCAAAATCACATAAACATGAAAGAAAATGTAATTGAGTCGTGTAACTGAAAGTCTTAGGGTAGTTGTCTATGGGCAAGCTGTATCCAGAGATGTCATTCGTTCTCCTGCATCCTTGACTCTTCTTTCCTGTGTTTTACATGCTGGAACAGGCTCTTTCCATATGGATCACTCCCAGAGCTAAGCTTATATTCCACCAGCTTAGTTGTCTTATCTGCGAGTACCTGTTTTTTCAGAAGTTCTAACAAAGTCTTGAGATGAACCAACTGTACTTTTTTTGTATCATGTGGCTTTTGGACTTCTTAATGAAACAAATGCATCTGATACCATGTTTGGCAAGGCCTATATTACATCATCACTTTGGAATCAGGAAGTGGAGTCCACCCCATTCAAACCACATGAATTGAGTACAGGAGAGCAAAAGGAAAATTACATTACATGGCTGATATATATATATTTTTTAAACAAAGTCTTGCTCTGTTGGAGTGTGGTAGTGCAGTCATAGCTCACTGCAGTCTTGAACTCCTCAGCTCAAATGATCCTCCCACCTCAGCCTCCTGTAGTAGCTAGTCCTAGCTAGTACACGTATGTGCAACCATGCCCAGCTACTTTTTAGTTTTGTTTTGCAGAGACAGTGTCTTGCTATGTTGCCCAGGTTGGCCTTGAACTCTTAGCCTCAAGTTATCCTCCCACCTTGGCCTCCTGAAGTTCAAGAATTATAGACAAGAGCCACTGTGTCTGACCCATTGCTGGGATTTAAATAAGGGGAAATGATGCTTTTTCAGGCAAAAACACCAATGAGAGCTATAAGAGAACATGAGAGTGAGGTAAGGAAAACTGGATAGGACAATTATTACAGCAGTATTGGATGGAGACCATTGATCAGTATAGGAGATGGTCATTGGATTCTAAATCTCTAGTAGAAAAATAGTGAGATTCTAAATGAGAACATTAATAGTAGGAATGGAAGGCAGGAAAAGAACTAGCAATATGGATGAAAGTTGTGTTATTTGCATTTTACTAGTTATGAAATTTGTCTGAAACGGAACTGAAATTTACCTTTGTCCTATCTATGTGAAAAGGATTTGGAATGTAAATTAATTTAGTCAAAATTACAGAGGTCACAAACTACTTTAGTGGTTATAATTCTTTTAAAAACTAGATAATGCTAATAATAAATTATTCATATTTACTCATTACATTGGCTCAGTAAGTTTGTTTTGGCAGCATTTTAAGTTACTCTATGTATGTAGATGTTCTAAAATTTTTCTTTAAAAATCTAATGTAATACTGCTTTCTTCCACTTAAATACAGTTATATATATACATACATACACACACACACATATATCTACACAAATACACAGTCATGTGCCACATAACATTTTGGTCAACGATAGATTGCATGTGCAATGGTGGTCCCATAAGATAGGTAATTGCCTATTTTTACTACAGAATTTACTTTTTCTATGCTTAGATACACAGATACCACTGTGTTATAGTTGCCTACAATATTAAATACAGTAACATATTGTACAGGTTTGTAGCCTAGGAGCAATAGGCTATGCAAATATAGCATGGATATGTAGTAGGCTACACCATCTAGATTTGTGTCAGTATACTCTGTGATGCTCACACAATAAGAAAATTGCCTAATGACACATTTCTCAGAAGGTATCATCATTAAGCAATGTATGACTGTGTATATAAATACACACAATCAGTAAGTGATTCATTATTTGGCATTAACTTGTCAAACTTACCACTTTCCCCTCTGCCAAAAAGTAAGGTACTAAGTGCATCTGTAGAGTTCATGTATTATGCTAGATCTCAGAGTGAAAATGAATGAGTAGTTTCTGCTTGTCGCTATACTTGGTATGTAGTTCAGAAAAGCCAGTTTCCTCCTCAGTGATCTGGAATAGCAGGTATACATTTGATGAACACACATTATGTGCTAGGCACAAATGATATAAAGGTAAATAAGGCAATATGCTTTAAGAAGTAAGTTTCTTCCTTTGAATATAGTTCTGAGGTTTTTTTGTTTGTTTACTTTGGTACCATTTGAACAATGTTCACTTGAGTCAGCATGCTGAAAGGGTCATTTACTCTAATATGTTTCTAAGGAAATTTCCCTCACTTGGTAACCTATCTTTCACTATAGTAGAGATCTAAAATATAGGGTATGGGGGGATTTTAGCTTGTAGTTTCTCTGTGTATCCAGTATTGATACAGATATTTATTTGTATTCAGACTGTTCTGGTGGTTCCAAGATTTTTAGAAAATTTAAGTAGATAAGAATGTGAATTAGTTTTTGTCATTATTTTTTCCTTTATTATAAATTTAAATACAATGAGAAATATTTTCATAAAAGCCAATATAATTCAAAGCATATATTATATGTATATTTTGTGTGTGTGTGTGGGGGGGGCCTGCATGTGCACATGTAGCGATTGTATTATGGAATTTCTTATTCAAATGTAATGATTCTTAGCTTTCTTTTTGTATCATTACTTAGTATTAGAAAAAGCCTCAGGATTTTCAAAGGGAATTTTTAACTTTTTAAAACAGAAAAAACGAACTCACTTTTATTGAAAAGTATTTTTCTATACTATTTTATAAGAGGATCACTGCTAGGAAACCAAGAAATAGTTCAATGCCATTACTGCAAAGATTTAAGAATTCTTGACTTACTGTTTTATTATAATTGATGGGAATGAAAAGATGATAGCTTTTAAGTTTATGAAGAGTGATTGGTAGGATTATGCAGTTATTTTAGTAGCAATATTATTATTTTTACAAGTCTTCAAAGATATTTAATGACATTCATATTTTATTTGCAGTATTTTTTGAAAGAGAAGCAGAGGTTAAGAATTAAGTTCATGGCCGGGCGCGGTGGCTCACGCCTGTAATCCCAGCACTTTGGGAGGCCGAGGCGGGCGGATCACAAGGTCAGGAGATCAAGACCACAGTGAAACACCGTCTCTACTAAAAAAAAAAAAATACAAAAAATCAGCCGGGCGCGGTGGTGGGCGCCTGTAGTCCCAGCTACTCGGGAGGCTGAGGCAGGAAAATGGCGTGAACTCGGGAGGCGGAGCTTGCAGTGAGCTGAGATCGGGCCACTGCACTCCAGCTTGGGCGACAGAGCGAGACTCCATCTCAAAAAAAAAAAAAAAAAGAAAAAAAAAAAGAAAAAGAATTAAGTTCTTATTTGCTCTGAAATTTGAACACTGTTTAATATGTCAGTAGACTTTATGAAAGTAACCATTTCATTGATTTTGGTATTTAGAACTAGGAGTAGAAAAAGGAAAATGCACATACCAACACATACACATAAGAAATAGAAACAGTGACAGTTTTAGAATTGAACTACCTGAGGAACATTCAAGCTTTTGGAAACATGAACTTAATATTTGTCTTCTTTCAATCAGTTTTATTTTAGATAAAATGCTGGCAGATGGTAGTGATCTACTTGAACACAGTTGCGTTTTCTTTATTTTTTCCATGGAAAAAAGCTCCCAGAAACTTTTGTTCTTTAATATGTTCAGCATGCATATGTTTTACATGTATTAACGAGTATTAAAAATGCAGGTCCTAATTAGATGTCTAAATCTGAGAGGAATTGTGGTGAGGACCAGCCTCTTAGAATTAATAAAAAATACAGTTTTGATGAGTAGGAGTTTCTTTTTTGCTATGACATCTTTCAGCCTTCTTTGGTTCCAGAAACGAAGGAGTCTGCATTATCAATGCTTCTCAGCTATTATGTTGTAGGGTTTCTACTAGATATTGTGAGTTTTGATGTTAAACCCTTCAGATATTGATGATGTCAAAACTTGGGAGAGTTCAGGATATTTATGTTCTATTATCATCTGTTTTACAGGAAAAAGGGTAATACTTTTTTTTTTTTTACTTGCTTAAAGATTAGGCTTTAGATGGGGCATGAATATTTACAAATTTTTGATATGCCTATGTTTTAGAAAACTGGTAGAAAATCTGCAACCTGGTTTTGTTTGGTACTTTAGTTTTACATTTTAAAATGTGGGGGGTAGTGGTGGGGAAATCCCTTCACTCCAGATTTATCTGTGAGTCACCTGAAGTCTTTCATCTAATAGAGTATAATGAAATGGTGCCATCTGAATCAGTATTTCCACATTTGCAATTTTGGATATTCAGTTTGTACTCATCAACATTTATCTACATTTCTGTTTTATTTTTAAATTTGTCATGCAATCCTCTTGTAGTTAAGCACATCTAACCAAGAATGCCTTCTGTTTTTCATAGACATTGAGTATTAATTGTTCTTTCACTTATTTTGTCTTACCAACTAATGTATTTGTTCTCAACTCTAAACCATGAATTAGGCACATAGATACTGACTAATCCCAACTTACAAATATTAGCCCACTTAGTGTGAATTTTTTCAGTGTTTGGGCATTCCTAGGAACATATGAAGATTTTTGATATTCTCTCATGTGCCTATTAGACATCTAATTACATAGGAGCCCAGAGGGACGAGGAAAGAGCCCTGGACTAGAAGTCAGAGGAACTAAATGTAAGCCCAATTCAGCCGCTCAATTTTAAAAGTGCAAATCACTCTCATTCTGTATCATCACCTGCTACATGGTGAAAATAAAAATAATACTCTTCCCTTTTATCTTCAAGATTTGTTAGGATCAAATGAGATAGTAATCTTCCAGGAATATTTTGTAAACTATGGAGTAAATAATGTTTTAAAGTTGGAAATGTTTTAGTTAGAATTTGTACTGTTCCCCTAAGTGAATGATTTGCTCTGAGTGTTTTTTTAAACATTATTTAATCTCTAGTCTTTGTTTATTTTAAAATGTGAGTAGGAGAGATGACAAAGAATTAATACTTTTTAAAAAATGTAGTACTTAAAGAGTGTTTGGCCTGAAACCATAATGTACTTCTTTTATTCCTCAGTTATAGGTGGTTTGATAGGCACAGTGATAGAGCAGGAAGAAATAATAGAGGGAATATTATTTGCAGATTTTAATTCTCTTAACTATTTCAGTTCTGGTATCAATTTTGAATTATAGCTAAATATCAGCAATCAAATATTTGCGGGTGCTGGGCACAGTGGCTCACGTCTCTAGTAACAGCGTTTTTGGAGGCCGAGGCAGAAGAATTGCTTGAGACCAGGAGTTTGAGACCTTTCTTGGCAACATAGCAAGACCCTGTTGTTACAAAAAAAAATTAAAAAATTATTAGCCAGGTGTTGTGGTGTGCACCTGTAGTCCCAACTACTTGGGAGGCTGTGGCAGGAAGATCACTTGAGCCCAGGAATTTGAGGTTATAATGAGCTACGATCCTGTCGTTGAGCTCTAGCCTAGGTGACAGAGCGAGACCTTCTCTCTTTAAATACACATACACACACACACACACACGTGATATATGTGTATATATAAAATAATATATGTATCATATATAATATATATTATGTAATATATGTAATAGGTGCAGTAATGGATTAAAATAGTGATCATTTTATGTCATTTTATGTTTTTGTAATTAGAAAAGCAAATTAAGAATACTTCACTTTAATTCATTTTCTTCAGTTAACATTTATGTAATGCCTCCTATTTATAAGACACTTTGCTACTAGGTACTTGATTCAGAAATATCTGTAAGAATTATCTGTATGAAAAAGATAACATGGAAAGTGGTTGAATTGCTCTCTTATCTAGTAAACACTAAAGAATTCTTAAAGAAATAAAAGATGTATAGTCTCTTATATCTGAAGGTTTGACGGTGTCTGTAGCCTTTATTTCATACCTGTGATAGAATGAGACTAACTTTCTAATACAAAATAGTTATTTCACATTTATACATCATCCCTTTGCTTAAGCCCCAAGGAAAAGAATTATGTGAATGTCTGCACATGATGATATTTCTCACATTAATTTTAATAAAAGAGGAACAGCTGAACATCATAGCTGCCAAAAAAATTAGATAAATGAAAATAAATGTTCTAATGTACATTCTTCAAATTGATACAGGCTTTAGTAAACATAATAAAAGTTTCTTGTTCACCAGAGAAATTGTGATGGAATAGTAATCGGTCATTTCAGGTCAGCTGTGTCACTGGTCATCCATTAGAGCAAATTATTTAGCTTGAACTTATCTTTGAAACTCACAAATATGCTGAAAGCATTGTATTAGTAGGTAAAACTTACAAAGAAATCTTACGTAAATTAGTTTTGCATTTTTTTTCCTGTAGAAATAAACTTTCCTTTTTATTTCTTTCAAAAGTCTTGGAACACATTTTTACTTTTGCTAATTGAGGCTGAAGGTAAATATGCTGCAGGAGAGATGGAGAAATATATTTGACTAACTTGTTGCAGCAGGTGATACCTAACCTGCTCATTGGACCTCCCTACTTTTTTGACAGTCTATTTAATTCTTTCTTATAACTGGTTAAAGAGTTAACCTAGGCCAGGCACATTGGTTCATGTTTGCAATCCCAGTACTTTGGGAGGCTGAGGTGGATGGATCACCAGAGGTCAGGAGTTCGAGACCAGCCTGGCCAACATGATGAATCCCTGTCTCTACTAAAATTACAAAAATTAGCCAGGCATGATGGTAGGTTCCTCTAATCCTAGCTACTCAGGAGGCTGAGGCAGGAGAATCACTTGAACCTGGGAGGCAGAGGTTGCAGTGAGCTGAGATCGCACCACTGCACTTCAGTCTGGGCAACAGAGGGAGACTCAGTTAAAAAAAAAAAAAAAAAAAAAGGAGTTAACCTAGGATAAACACCTTTAACTTTTCACCACCCTATCTCCTCCAAAATCTTTCTAAATCTTCTTTTCATTCATTTCTTTCACCCTTTACTTCAAGTATTTTACCAGAGAAGCTCACTAGCAAACAGTTTTGAATAGCTGTTAATAATATTTTACGTTTGTCATTGCAAAACAGTATTCTATTTTTTTGTACAGTATTAGTTGTGGTAGAGGAGTGGTCAGTCAGTGGAGGAAAAGCGAAAGTTATAAAGTAATAGATAATTAACTTATGGATTCTTGAGCAACTGAAATTCAAAAGCAAATATACAAAGTATACTTTAGGGTTATTTTGGTATTTTATGATATTTAATACTGCTGTTTTCTTGAACTTTTATAAGCAAAGATCATCATAAATTTGCCCCAGAAGTATTTTATTATATCTAAGTTCCGTGAGGGCAGAGACTTTGTCTTTCTTACCACCATTCTCAGGGTCTAATTCTTAGTGTTCAGTAAATATTTGTTGGATGAATGAATAAATAATGATTATACTAAGAAATATCAATCAAAATTGATAATGTATACTTTTGTTGCGTCCAATATTCCAATTGTGTTTATATCCAGATAAGATATAAATAGGAAAACAATGATAGCCAATTTTCTAATGCTTTATTATTCAGCAATTGCTTTGCAAGATTCTACTCCCTATTTTCCTTTTCTTTCTTCCTTGTTCTGCATATTGCACAACCCTGCGTGCATATAGTTAACTGCTTAATACTTTTTAAAATGCTTGCACAAATAGTATGCTTTATTTTTTTTTCCTTGTTGTATAATTAGTTACCTGTTTAGTACAGAGAAGAGAGTGGCTATTTTGGTGGTTTTCACTTTTCTTGTTTGGATTCTTTTTCAAGTGGCAAAATATATAGATATAATGAATGTAAAGCACATTAGGTAGAATTTAAAGTGACAAATAGGATCTACAAGACAGAGTGCTGAGACTTCTCTTTTTCCTGACACAGTGGCAATATGCACAAAACTGTTACCATTTGTTAGTTCACTGGCAGAGAAACTCTGGTTTAGGGAATATAAATGCAGCAGGAAAAATGGCTTCATTAGACTCAAACTTTCTATACAGTATTAAAACTCAGGGCCTTTCTGGAAATGTAAAGATTTTGGTGTGAGAAGAGAACAGTGGAGGAACACAGTGGCTTTATAATGGGGGTCTAGCTGTTGACTTGCCAATGATACAAATTTACATGGTCTCCTTTGTAGGAACAGTGTATCACGGTTCCTTTTCAGGTTGTATTGCTTGACCTTTGTAGCTCTTGAATGTTTTCCACCATCCCTTAGAATTATGCCCTCCTAACTCTTCCTTTGTATTTTAGATTTTTACTATACTCCTTCTACATCATTAAAAACTTTGCTTTTATCATTGTCTATTTCTTGGAAATGACATCAATTTTACCGAATTGTTATTTAGGCATCAGTGATTATTAGTGACTTATTGTATAATCCCAGCTAAGATAAAGTCCCCTTTTTTGTTGTTGTTTGATATGTTATAAAAGGCACTTGGTTTCCTTTGCTTCAGCCGTCTCCCAGCAATTTTCATGTGTAAAAGCATTTTAGATATCACCTTGATTGAGTTATCAAAAGATTTCAGTGACAGCCAGTTATTTTTCTAATAAATAAATTCTTACATAGTTAAAGAATGACTACCTGGTCCTTTCCTCAGGATAGTCCTATCCATTGTAAGTATATTTTTTTATTTTCTCGTTAATGTAACTTGCTTATTAGAGGTACGTTTAGTTTCCTGTTGTGATTTGAATGAGTGAGCAAGGACATTATGGAAAATTTTAACTCTATACAAAATAGAGGGAACAGATAATGAACCTTTTTACCTTTTAACAAGTGTAAATAAATAGTCAATCTTGATTTATCAGAACTCTGCCCACTTGTTTTCCACCCCAGATTAGAATGAAGCAAATTCTAGACATTCCATTCATGGCGCTATATATTAAATTGTATACCTATAAAAGATAAACTTTCTTTAAAAATAAAACATAATTGTAATATCATTACCACCCTGATAAAACCCCAAGTAATTCCTTAATATTATGAAATATATCCAATGTTAAAATACTATATTTACTATAAAATACTAAATGAATAATAGGACTCTATTATGCAGTGAAGAAAAGAGAAGGCGGCCAGGCATGGTGGCTCACGCTTGCAATCCCAGCACTTTGGGAGGCTGAGTTGGGTGGATCACCTGAGGTCAGGAGTTCATGACCAGCCTGGCCAACATGGTGAAACCCCGTCTCTACTAAAAATACAAAAAAATTAACCAGGCTTGGTGGCGAGAACGTGTAATCCCAGCTACTCGGGAGGCTGAGGAATTGCTTGAACCCGGCAGGTGGAGGTTGCAGGGAGCCCAAATGGCAACACTGGACTCCAGCAGCCTTGGTGACAGAGTGAGACTCTGTCTCAGAGAAAATAAAAAAAAAAAAAAAGAAAAAGGAAAGAGAAGGCAATCTCCTAGGGAACAGAACATACTCATAATGTCATGTAGGCAATGGTTGCTCAATAAAAGCAACCAGTTGCCCACAGAGCTGAAGTATGGTGCTGCTTATTTGATAAATCATTAATCAGTGTTCATTTAGTGGCTCAGTATCATTAATGCTTTGTATTCACTTATTTGTTATTCTTCTCTCTCACAGATTGTGCTGTATTGAGTAAATGGTGCCCACTGAATGGTACAGAACAAACCCTGTGTACTGCCATAGGGGATAGCCCTGCCTTGCAGGAGGGCCTTGGGCATCAGTGTTTATATTTAAATACCCTGCATAAGCTGCGCACGGTGGTGCACACTTGTAATCCCAGTTACTTGGAAGGCTCAGGCTAGGGGATTACTTGAGCTCAGGAGTCTAGACCAGCCTGGGCAGCATATCCAGACCTTGTCTCAAAATGTGTATATGTATGCATACATACATATATGTACCCTGCAGGTCTTTCTAATGTGCATCCAAGTTTGAGAATATTGTCTATAGTGTACAGTCTGGGCCTAGTACAAATAATAGTATTTTCTGTTGTATTTTACCTTCACCAGTTGTAGATTGTAAGTATAAACATAACAGTAATAATTCTGTTGGCTTTGTTTTACTTGTTGGGTATTTCCTTTCCTTTTGTTTTGCCACTTTGAAGGGATAATTATAGTAGTATGAAACATTTTGTCCACATAAAAGCTTATTGAAGAGGTTAAATGTTCTTGCTAATTAAAGAAAACACCAATTGGACAGATTGTTGTTTTATATTAGTAATTTTCATTATTTTTTAATCAGAGCTAAAAATATTTTTAAAAGAATGCTGCTATTTTATACTTATTTTTCTCACTATTTGAGGGATTTAAACATTCAGATGAAATTTATTTTTTAGATAGTTGATCATGTTTTTGTCTCTAGGTGCGACAGAGACAAGATAGAATTTTTTTTTTTTTTTGCAGTGTCAGAAAGTTTTATAATTCGCAGTCCCTATCCATGCCTTACCTATCCCTAAAATGTCCATCACCCACCCACCCATCCATCCATCCATCCATCCATCCATCCATCCATCCATCCATCCGATTGCAAAAGGACTCAGCATAATGTCATTAATTTTCTTTGCACTCTTGCATGACTGATTAGTTTGTTAAATCTCACTTTTTAGGAGAAGAAACTGATATGTTCAGAAGTCAGTTGGTTTCTCTATTTTCAAAGGGGACATTAGTGGTAGATGATTAAGATGTAGCCTGTGTTTTATCCCATTCAAAGGCACTGCTTTTCAATGTTGTGAAAGCTTAAATTTAAAAAAATATTGGTGCTACTTGTCTTTTAGTTTCACTAAGAGAACGTATTTCTTGGAATTCTTCTAATAATTTTTTTTATTTGCCTGGCCATCTCCTGTTGTACTGATTTGACCATCTGTATTAGTTTCCTAAGGGTGCTGTAAGATCAGAATTTATTCTATCACAGTTCTGAGGCCAGAAGTCCAATATCAGGGTCAGCAGGACCACACTCCCTTTGAGGCTGTAGGGATGAATCCTTCCTTGCCTTTTTCTGGCTTCTCGTGGCTCCCCCAAATCCTTGACATTCTTTTTGGCTTGTAAGCTGCATTACTCCAGTCTCTGCCTCTGTTGTCACATGACCTTCTTCTGTGTGTGTGTGTGTGTGTGTGTGTGTGTGTGTGTGTGTGTGTCCTTTTTTATAAGCAAAAAAATCATTGGATTTAGGGCCCACACTAATCTAGCATGACCTCATCTAAACATGATTATATTAGCACAGACATTTTGGATGGGGTCACATTCACAGCTACTATGGGTTAGGACTTGGATATATCTTTTTGGGGTATACATTTCAACCCACTACATCATCATCCCAGAATTCAGTGTGTAATATGCCCGTCACTTTCTGTGCCTTCAGTTTTTGTTGTTACTGTTAAATAAAGGACTCGGTCTGGTATCATCATGTGCAAATAATAAGCTGTAATATAGTCATTAATTCTGAAACCAGAAGAAGCTGTAAGATGTTCTATCTTCAGTTTGTCAGTAAGGCAATTGTTAGGGTTTGAGTTTGTACCCATCAAAACTCATGTTGAAATTAGATCCCCAATGTGATAGTGTGGGAAGTGGGCCTCAGTGGGAGGTGTTTAGGTCATGGGGCTGGATGGCTCATGAGTAGCTTGGTGCCATGTTGTAGTAAGTGAGCTCTTGCTCTCGCAAGACTGGATTAGTTCCTGTGGAAATGGATTAGTTTTGGAAAGAGTGGGTTGTTAAAAAGCCAGGATGCTTCTTTGGTTTTGTTTCTTCACATGTGTCTGATTCTCCTTTGACCTCGACTATGTTATGTCACCAGAAGCAAGGGCCATGCCCTTATATTTTCCAGCTTGCAGAACATGAGCTAAATAAACTTCTGTTCTTTAAAAATTATTCAGTCTCAGGTATTCTGTTATAGCAACAAAAAACAGACAAGACAACCACAAAGTGATATCAGTGACTTGACAATAATCACACAGATAATTGTCCACAGAGTAGTATGAATAAGGTGTTATTTGTCTGGTATTATACAATATTTTCTGTGATGTCACTTTGTTTTTTCTTATTAAGATTAAGCATCTTAAGGTATTAATACCTGACACTAAGATGACATGACAAATATTAACACAGTTATGGCTTTAGAGTTATTCTAATCAAACTGCTGTTTGCAGCTGAGGAAAGGGAGGTCTTGAGAGGTTAAGTGAGTTGTTGAAAAGGAGAGTTAGGTGATGACATTTCTGGGTGGATTTTGAGTGTTTGGTATTGAATTCTATAACATGAACCTAATGTGGCAAATTTGATAGTACCTAGAGGACTCTGAAGAAAATCAATAACAGGTTTCAAAATAAATACTGAAAATATTTGAAATAATGTAAAGGCAAAACTAAAGGATGACTAAATTAATAATATTTTTCTCTTACCACTGAAGGCAAATAGAAACAGGCTCAATCGTCAAGCAGATTCTGCTTTGTTTCTCAGCTAGAAAGTGTGACAGTGGAACAGTTAAGAATTGTCATGGAGAATTTGAAGAGAAATGAACTCTACCTTCCTTATCCGAAACAAAATTAAAATAAAACCCACACACATCTATGTATTAGTTTTGTCTTACCTGGAAATTTCAAATTTTTGAAAACCCATTAGTTTGCATATTTATTTCCAGACTCAGTCTACATTATTACTTCTTCCTCAGCATGCAGATTTAATTTACAGGGAGGGACTTCCACCCTCTACAACATAATCTTTGAAATCTTTGAACTTGTGTCTCTTCAGTGCCTGATTTTTATATCTGTTTCTTTTATAAAACAGGGCATGATGTAACTAATGGCTTTCAAATCTCTGACCTTCAGATTGCAGCATAATATTCATACCTCAGATTTCCTATAGATGGATTAAGTAGGGTGTGTACCTCTAGTAGGATCTTTGATATCTTTCAAGAGATGAAGGCAGAAGGAGAAACTCAGTATTCCTAGTAGATATATTGACCCATACTCTTCTGGGCGTTGTCCTGATGTCAGTTACCTGATGGACTGTCTAGCTGTAAGTGAATATCATGTCTCAGCTGATCTGAATCATCCTGTTGGGTAGCTTCTGCACTGACTTTTCTTCATTTGCCAGTTGCTCTGGTATTATACTGGAAAACATACATTGCCTGCCTGCCATTTGTATACAACTTTTCTACAAGCTATCTTTCCTATGTCTATAGCTTTCCTTTTTGACAAATTTAAGCAATTATCTGCTCATTGATTTTTGTTTTATTTTGTTTAAAAATAATCTAACTTCTTTTCTTGTACAGACTTTTACAAGCTATCTAAAAACAAAACAGAAAACAAATAACTAACTCCTGCTTGCTAGTGGCTGTACATCCATTTGTCTTTCTTGGCTAGGAAAGGAAGACAGTTGTAACTCAGAAAGTCCTGTTGCATCTAGTCAGAAATTCTTAACCAACCGTTGTTTAAAATTTCAAGGCAGTAGCTCTGGAGACTTCAAAGGAGATTATGGTTATCAGTACTCTTTCTGGTTGTCAAACGTGGTAGTCTTTGCCTATATTTAGGATAAATTAAGAAAGAAGTAGACATTGATGAATTAATATGGGCCAATTCAAAATAACAAGTGCCTCAGCTTTCCATCTGGTGCATCCAATGGAATGTTAGAGAACCTCTGCGTTACTGAAATCTACCTCTTAGAGGGTCGCATTGAGTTGCTGTCAAAATCATAACTAATGAAGAGTTATGCAGACCCCCAGTAGATAATTATGAAACATATGAGTACAGATCTTTGTATGGTCTAATGTAGTTACTCTCAATGTTGCCATTTAGTAGCTATAAGATTTTGGAAAAATTGCTTAACTTTTCTGAGCTTCAGTTTTCTTGTCTCTTAAAATGGGACTAATAATACCTACCTTACAGTATTATTGTGAAGGTGAAGTTAACCTAAACGAGATAATATATTTTTGGAGCCTGACATAGTGGCTGGCACAATGTGAGTACCTCATAAATAGTGCAGTGTTTTTTATGTTTGTGTAGCACTGCGTAATTTTCTCACATACCATATCATTTGATCTTTCAAATTAAGAAGTGATCAGGAAAGATGGTAAGAGCTTGGTAAAAGCACCTTTTTTACAGATGAAAAAGCTAAGTTTCAGAGTGGTAAGTCCAGTATCATAAGGCTATTTATGGTTAGGTTTTCTGATTCCTCATCTAGAGCATTAGACTTTTCCCTCCTTTATTTAAACTCTAATTTTTTCATTTACTTATTTAAGCTTGTAACTATATAGGTATATGGAGTTAAGGGAGCCAGTGCTTTAATAGAATTCCTGATGCCCTCATCCCTGTATGCAAATAAAATAACAGATACTTAAAGGGCTTTGGAAAATAATTTTAAGTTCTAAGGAAACATAAAATTGAATGATTTTTTGGTTAATTTATTATATTTAGTCCCTTAGTAGTCACATTTTCTGTAGTTGGTAGTAAATTAGAAGCATCTAAAAAAATCATTTCCAAAAAGGAAAAGAAAAACTTCCTATAGCCATTTTTCCATTCTCATTACTGTATTAACCTTGTTCAAATATTCTTTTAATAGCAAATTCCATATTGCTTCTAAGCCGTTTGTTGAAGAATTCCTAAGCATTATAGCTCCTTATTGTTTTGTTGGAGGAACTAATTTTATTAACATGTGTCAATGAAACTGACACTTAAGGAATTATGAGCAAATAATATAGCATTTGCTAGATTATCTTTGTTTTAAGTTCTCTAAAAGAAAGTATTTCTCATAATTGTTAACACTTGTAGAAAATCTGTGAAGGAAATAGGTGGAAAGTATTCCACTATTCTGCAATATCTGGCTATTAAAAAAAGAAGAATTGGCCCACTTATATTCAGTATAGTGCATTTTTGACTTGCTCTACCTCCATGTATTTCCTTCAGTGTAAAGAACTTAGACAGGTGTTATTAATAAAAAATAATAATAAAAAAACTCCTATTTTAAATAAGGATGCTATTCTCCCAGCTTTGAAGCTCACACATACTCTCTAACTTATCCCAGCTTTCGCTCATCTGGTCTTTAAATGTCTCCTTTCATGTGGTCAGCCCACGAGCCGTGCGTATTGCCGCTCAATCACGCCACTGTACGTAGCCATCATGAGGGTGGTTTGCATGATTTGCATTTCCTGTACTGTTTGAGCTTCAATGAGCTCTAAGCGCCACGTATGAAGAAACCACTGCCAAGTAGTTCAATGATTTTAGTCAAACCAGATGAGTCTGTGCTAGAGTCAGGCTACCAAGTTGGTTGGGGGTGGGGAGGTGTTGTTAGGATATCCTGTTAAAAAAGGATTCTTCAAGATGTCCGCACATGCAGGATGTGAATTCCTTAACAAATCTGGCCACATAATGTAAGAAAGTTACTTTTGGGAAGATAACACTAAAAGGCTAGATGAATAACCATATATATATTGCTCTTAAAAAATTCAGCCCTATAGATTTTAGTATTATACTATAATGTGATTATTTATTGTGACAATAATAGATTTTGATGACATTAAATTTCTAGCTATATAGAATGAAATTTAGTCAGAATTAAATACATTGATTACATGTCCCCTTGTCCTGTAAAAGAAAGCTTATGTTTTATTAAAAAATGATTGATGAAAACTGTTGGACAAGTATTACAGAAATGGCATAGTAGTGGGCCAATGAATAGCTACTAAAGTGGGGAAGGAAAAAAACATGTACCAGATACTAGTCTTCATGAAAAACATAGACAGATGGGGAGACAGACCTATATGATGCCACAAATAGATGAATATCTTGTAAGGATTTCAAACAAATGTTGAAAGATCCAGTGAAATTTTAAAAGTTGATTTAAAAGTATATCTTATTGCTTATAAACATAGTGTATTTATTCTGCTCACCTGAAACCCAACCTCTAAATTGTTAATAAAATATTTTATCAATATTAACCAAAAAGAGTGTAGGCCGAAACTATATGTAAACTCAGAAATATTAAAATGAATCTCACTAATAAGAGGGTCTAATTTTTCTTAGGCTTCTTAGACTCAGATATTGCATTATAATGCTTACAAGAAAACCTTCTATAGAAATCTTTTAAAGTATTGCTTAATAATAGTTTCATATATTTCCTATTCTTGTGATGGACAATTGAAGAATATTCTCTTTTCTCATTATATATATATGTGTGTGTGTATATATACACATATATATGTATATACACATATACACATATATATGTGTGTATATATGTGTGTATATATATACACACATATATATACATATGTGTGTGTGTACACACACACACACACACACACTCTTAATAAAAATGTACCTGATAACTTGCTGTGGATGCTACTCAATAGTTTTTAGTACTGGTTCACTTGATTACAGCCTGCTAACTAATCAGTGCCTAGAAAGCATGCCCTGCAGCACTTTTAAGGTATTCCTTTTTTTTTTTTTTGAAACAGAGTCTCACTCTGTTGCCCAGGCTGGAGTTCAGTGGTATGATCTTGGCTCACTGCAAACTCCGCCTCCCTGGTTCAAGCGATTCTCCTGCCTCAGCCTCTCAAGTAACTGGAATTACAGATGTACACCACCACAACTGGCTAATTTCTTTTGTATTTTTAGTAGAGATGGAGTTTCACCATGTTGGCCAGGCTGGTCTCGCACTGTTGACCTCAGGTAATCCACCCACCTTGGCCTCCCAAAGTGCTGGAATTACAGGCTTGAGCCACCATGCCCAACCACTTTTAAGGTATTCTAAAGAGGAAGCTTTTAAGTCACAGATACTTACTGAGTAAATTGTTTTATAATTATCTATTTTAAGAAAAGATAGACAGTTTATATGGATGAAAAAATCTGTATTATTATAGCTACACTAAAATGATTTTGCATGTTGCGTGTACTATGTAGTCAATTTAAGTCTGAGAACATTTTTCATGTGTTGTGGACTGGAATGTTAAAGGCCAGTTTTTACTTTTTTTTTTTTAATTCTCTTTTATTTCCTAATTTCCACTTTTAACACTTACTGAATTTTAATGTATGACTTAACCCTTATGTATTGCTAAGTTTGGTACTTTTGGATTGTTACTAGCTTATCTGCCATGGGAGATCTTGGGCCACAGAGCACTTTATTCAGAGTTTGAACTTGAAGGAGGGCATATTTGACCCATAGAGCTCTTCATGTATTTAACTTGATATGTTCACTAATGCTATTAGAATGTTGCATTTTAAGTAATGTAATGTCATAACTGTTACATAAGTTATTTATTTATTTATTTATTTGTTTGTTTATTTTTGAAATAGGGTCTTACTCTGTTGCCCAGGCTAGAGTGCAGTGGCATGATCTAAGCTCACTGCAGCCTCTGTCTCCTGGGCTCAACTGATCCTCCTTCCTCAGCCTCCCAAGTAGCTGAGACTACAGGCTTGCGCTACCACACCCAGCTAATTTTTGTATTTTTAGCAGAGGTGAAGTTTCACCATGTTGCCCAGACTGGTCTCGAACTCCTGGGCTCAAAGTGATTCACCAAACTCAGCATTCCAAAGTGCTGAGATTACAGGCGTGAGACACCGTGCCTGGCCAAGTTATTAAAATTATTATTTCTTACCAGTTAAATTAGTTTTAAGAACATTGAGCTTATTAGTGATTTTAGTTTTATGTAAATACATTTGAATAATGAATATTGTACCAACTTTTCTTTGAACATTCTTCTTGATTACTTAGTTCCTAAGAAACTATTTTTTGAATCTAAAAATAAATTATATTTTTAGATGCTTAATCCCGTGGGGGAAAGGAACACATTTTGCATTAGTTGTCTTTAATTTATTAAATAATTCTGTAATGCACTCTGTGCGTAGATCATGAAAACCACTGGCACACATTTTTCTGACTTCACAACATAAGCTGCACTCCTGTTGCAATCCCAGCAAATGTGTTTATAAAGATTCCAGCAATAATAGTCTTGTGACTAAATAAGAAACAGAAGCTAAAGCTAAGAGCAACACAGATACCTATCTGTTTCCTTGAGTTTAATCTGATTAAAACATGGCTCTCAAAAACATTAAATACAATGTCATGTCAGAGGGGTGGTATATGATAAATATAGCTCATGACAGGAAATCGTTATTAAATCAGCATTACTAGTGAATCTGTTATGGAAATTTCCCTTTAATTTAGTTAAGGTTCCCCAATTTGTCACCTCCAGCACATCACTATAGTTTTCTGTTTTAATGGTAAATGTGTAATTTTCTCTTGAATGAAAGACAATTTTTCTACTTTATCATACATATTTATTGCTACAACTGATCAAACACTTCATACCTGAACTACCTCCTCACTTCAACTAGGAAAACCAATATACAGATTAAAAGAGATTCCATACTAATCATTGGCCAATCGGACCTAAATATAACAAACTTAAAGGCAACAGCTACCTGGCCCTTAAGAAAGATACAAGCCGTTTTTTAGAAATGTGAAACACATCAACTTGATCAAACCTAAAATTATTGGATTTAAAATTGTAATTACTTGACACAAAAATTTTGAGAACTTCCTATTTAGCTTTGTCAAAAACATACCATCTTTACTGTTTGCTTTGAGGAAATAGGGATAAAATGTTAGTAATAATACATATATTGGTAAATAATAGTAAATAATACATATATTGGTAGCTAAACTCTGAATACTCTAATTTTTTAGCAGTTCAGAAAGCGTTTTCTAAAGGAGAAATATTTTTACAAAGCAAGAAGATTATTTGGCTGACTTATATTAATGAAACATTTTGGCACATGTGAAAGATTTCATCGAGCTATTACAACCACCCCCAAAAAATCTTGGTTTCCATTTAAAATGTCACCAATGTGGAAAAAATACTATCAATCAAATTGCATATCTTTTAACTGAAGAGGGGGAAAAAAAGGTAGAGAAAAAGTGAAACAAACAGTGAGCTTTCAGTACATTTTTGGCTTCCCTTAAGGAATTCTGACTTGGATATGGTCATTTATCTGTGGCCTTAAGATTACCTGTTTTTTCTCTTTGTTCCACTGTTGTTTTCATATTCATCAGAATGCATCTACTGAGTAATATTCCTTACTTTATGCTCCTCTAGCCAAACACTGGGAATGAGAACAGTAAAATAAATTATTTTCCCAAAGAAACATAGGGATACACCTTCACAACAACAAACTACAAAATTCCATATGACATTATTCTTTTTGCTTTAAAATTATTCTTAAGGACTTGGTAGAAACAAAGACCTTCTTCATAGGAAACTTGAAGTACTAAGTCCCTCTTAGGAGTTTTATCCAGGAAACCTGTATGCAAGTTGCAGAAACAGCACTGAGACCCTTATTTTTTAAAATTTAGCCCTTTCAATAAATGTGGAAGACTAAGTAGCTGTGATCTAACTATACTTCTTGAGTTTTGCAAGCAGCTCTTGTCTAGTGTATCTTAGGCCTTTCTCTTTGCATCAGGACTACTTCACCTTTGAGGTGAGCCCGGTATCCTAGTCCCAACTCATGAAGATATTCAGAACCAATTTCCTCTGTGCTCATAAATGCACAGGGTAGAAGGATGGTTCATGTTTCTACTATTAGCTGCTTTTAGGAACATTGGGCTTAATTATGTCATGCTCTCGGTGTGGAAAAATGTATCTAAATCACATTAGAAAATCAAGGTTAAACATGAAAATATTTGGAGGGCTGGCATTCAATGTTCTAGCCTGCATACGGAGTGGCAGTGAATATTGTCAAAACAATTGAGCAAGCAAAGCGTAATTATATTCGATTAACATATGGAAATATACTGAGAGATTAAGTTATTTGTGCAAAGTTTGGCCACTTTTCAGTGTTAGGCAGTAGAAAAACCCAGGTTTATGCTCCTTCTACTGTACTGTCAGTAAAGGAATATCCTGTTTCATCCGTAGGTGGGAGAATTGTTTCACTCAGAAATTACACAGGTACTCTTGCTGTCTAAGTGACCTCAATCAAGGAGGTTTTTATTTTTGCTCAGGGACTCAATTCTAGTTGAGGGTAATCTGAAAGACTTGATTAAATGTAAGTATTCCTATTTTTTAACTCATATACTCAAAATGCTAGCTTTAATGATTTAAATAATCAAAGAAGCTTTATGAGAAAGTAACGAGTTTCTCTAACTCTCGTTTTTACCAGAGAATCAGAAATTACAAATTAGGAAACAGGAGAGATGAGAATGGGACTAGGTTAACCTTTTGGTATGAAGGAGGTCAACATTGAAAATGCAACAAGCCTGGATCCAGCTTCCTGAAAAGAAGCTCCTTGGTGACTCTTCTTCTGGCTTCAGTTGATTATTTCTAGTATCCAACCCTTTTTACTTTCTCTAAATCTCTCTGAGGAACATCCTGGAGTTGCTTTTCTGGCTTTCATTGTAACTGGTTCCTGGCCTACCTGAGGGGATGAATAGCATTATCGTATAGGGTAGGTGCTGCAGGCCATATGGAGCCCAGCAGGATACAAGAGTATGAGATGCCTAGGGAAAGCCTCCTTTTGTCAAGTGAAAGGAGAGAGGTTTCCATTGGGAGGCAGCTGAAATAGAGAATAAAGTATTGAGCACAAATTTACAAATCAAAATAACAGTCTTCCAGGGATAGAGCATGGACCAACATGATATAGTGTCAACCTGCATTTTCATAGGTGAAGGGTGGATGGACTATAGTAATCAAAACAGAAAGATAGCATCCTTTCGAAATAGTGACCACAGAGACAGAGCTCTTTGTATTAGTAATGATAGGTAACATTTTTAAAGTGCCTCACTGATTGCTTATGTGTGTGTCATCTCATTTGATCCTGATAGCAACCCAAAATGGTGGATAGGCATGAAGAATCTCCTTTTACAGATCAGGTTCAGAAAAGTGATTTGCCCAAGTTACCCACTAGGAAATTTTAGAGTCAAGACTTGAACCCTAGGCTTCTAATATAGGAAATGACTTTGTTTCTCAAATAGGATCCGTTCCTCACTTCTTTCCTCCTCGCTGTCATGAAAATATATCCAGGAACTGTGCGAGCGCTGGGTAAACAGTGGTGAACAACATAGCCCTGTTCCCTACGTTTGTGGAGCTTAGTCTGCACTTCTTAGGAGTGTGCTAATTAGTATGGGGTTATTGGGCACTTGAAATGAGGCTAGTCTGAACTAGATGTATTATAAATGTAAAAATATATCCTAAATTTAAAAGATTTATTTCTAATAAGGAATGTAAAATGTAATTTTTATATTATGTTGATAATGTTAAAATTATAATCTTACCTGTTTCAGTTTTATTTTTTAATGACTACTGGAAAATTTCACTGGCTACTAGAAAATTGAAAATTGCATATATTATTCACATTTGTGGCTCACTTATTTGCATTGGATAGCAAACTATGACATATATGCAACTGATTTTCTGGGGCATATTAATCCTTTTAGTACTTCTTTGGTTAAGTTTTTTACATTGAAGCATTTGGATAATTTGAAATTTGCCCTGGTGCATGCCAGCTTAGATCCCAGTTTGTTTTTCCTCCAGATGTCTACCAAGTTGACTCAACAACTCAGTTGAGTTGTTCATCTCTGATTTGAGAAGCTACCTTTACCACATGCCAGCTCCTCGTATGGATTTGTATCTGTTTCTAGACTTTGCCTTCGTATAAGCATGTTAATATTTGAACTAGTATTATACTTTATATTTTTGAGATTTTAAAATATTCTTTAATGTCTAGTGGGGTTAGTCTTCATCTCCAATTGACTACCCCCTAACCCCACAGAGTTTACTTGGCTATTGTTTTTCATAGTCTTCGGCTATGAAAATTAGAATCAGTTTGTCTAGTTTAAAATAAAAACAACCTATTTATTTATTTATTTATTTTAATTGGGATCAAGATAAAGAGGATTGATGTCTTCACATGTTGTCTCTTCATGTCTGGATATGGTTTGGATTTATGCCTTGCCCAAATCTCATGTGAAATTGTAATCACCAGTGTTGGAGGTGAGGTCTGGTGGGAGGTGATTGGATCATGGAGGTGGATTTTCCCTTTTGATGCTGTTCTTGTGATAGAATTCTTATGAAATCTGGCTGTTTAAAAGTGTCTGGTACCTCCCACGACTCTCTGTCTTTGTCCCGCTCTGACCACATAAGACGTGCCTACTTCCCCTTTACCTTCCGCCATGATTGTAAGTTTCCTGAGGCCTCCCCAGCCATGCTTCCTGTATAGCCTGTGAAACTGTGAGCCAATTAAACCACTTTTCTTTGTAAATTACCCAGTCTTGGGTATTTCTTTATAGCAGTGTGAGAACAGACTAGTACAGTGTCCAAGGAGATGGTACAGCTTTCCATTTAGTCAGGTCATCTTTGTGATTCCTTTGATAGTACTTTAACATTTTCTTCATATAGGCCTTGTCCGTTTAAAAAACTTATTTATGTAATCTTTCTTTAAATGCTGACATACATACATATATGCAACATATTAATTTTGTGCATTATCAGCTTACCAACTTCTGTAATTGTAATGAATGATTTTTTTGGATGATGGTACTGAGCTTTCTAATATCTAAAAATATTGATAATTTTACGTATTTCTTTCCAGTTTTTATACCTTTGATTTTTTTCACTTGCCTAATTTTGTTGCCTAGTAATTGCAGTACAGTGCTGAATTATAGTGGTGATAAGACTTTTTGTCTTGTTGCTGACTTTAATGTTTCTTCCTAAGTATGATATTGGCTTTTGAGTCGAACTGTACATATTTTATTAGAGTTAAAAAAAAAGTTCATCTTCATATTTTAAGAATAAAAATTTTGGCCAGACACAATGGCTCAGGGCTGTAATCCCAGCACTTTGGGAGGCCGAGGCGGGCAGATCACGAGGTCAGGAATTCGAGACCAGCCTGACCAACATGGTGAAACCCTGTCTCTACTAAAAATACAAAAATTAGCCGGGCATGGTGGCGCACGCCTGTAATCCCAGCACTCAGGAGGCTGAGGCAGGAGAATGGGAGGCGGAGATTGCAGTGAGCCAAGATCGCACCACTGCCCTCCAGCCTGGGTGAAAGAGCAAGACTACATCTCAAAAAATAAACAAAAACAAAACAAAATTAAAAAGAATAAAAATTTTGTTCACTTAAAAAATCATGAGTAGTTGTTACATTTGGTTAAATGCGTTCTCATGATCATGTGATTGTTTTTCTCTTTAGAGCTATTAAAATGATGAAACTTACAAATTATTAATAATGAACTGTAATTGTATTTTTGAGAAAAGGATAACTTGTTTATGATGTCTTACTCTGTTTTCATTTCCTGGCTAGATTCTGTTTGATAGTATTTATTTAAGATTTTGGCATCTAATTTTAAGTGAGATTATCTTGTTGTGTATTGGTCTTGTTATACTTACTTTATAACAATAAAATAATATTGAAGTTCTCATTACCCCATACTTCACTATAGCAGTTTAAGTAGAAATGGACTTATCTAGGCCGGGCATGGTGGCTCACACCTGTAATTTCAGCACTTTCAGAGGCCGAGGCAGGTGGATCACTTGAGGTCAGGAGTTCAAGACCAGCCTGGCCAACATGGTGAAACCCCATCTCTACTAAAAATGCAAAAACTAGCCGAACATGGTGGTGAGCCTTTGTGATTCCAGCTACTTGGGAGGCTGAGGCGGGAGAATTGCTTGAACCCGGGAGGTGGAGGTTGCAGTGAGCCAAGATCACGCCACTGCACTCCAACATGGGTGACAGAGCGAGACTCTGTCTCTCTCTCTATATATATATGTAAATAAATAAATAAAAGAGGGAGGGAGGAAGGGACTTATCTGTCCTTTAAACATTTGGTAGAATTCCTTTGTGATAGCATGTGAGTTTTGTGCCTTATTTGGAGGGCAGGGATAGTGGTGGTGAAGGTGGTTCCCTTTGTGGGTGGTAACCTTTTCTGTATCTCTTATGGAACTCTGCTGTTTTAGATTCTCTACTTCCTCTGAGATAGGCAGGTAAAAAAAATGTTTTGGGCAGACTTTTGTGTGTCTAAGTATAGTTCTTTTGATGTTAGGAAGGTTTACTTTTTCCCCGTATTGATTACTTTTATAGTTATAACCTAGGTTCTCTATTTCTTGAGGTAGTATCTATTAGTTCTACCTAATGAACAGGGTGGTAAGATTAATGTGTTCTCACTTTCTTGTTCTTTGTTCCTTTGCTGCCATCTTATTTTAATCTACATTATCTTTCATATATTTTTTCTTACCTGTATGCTCTTTAAATATGCATATACTTCTCTTGATTGATTTGTTCAGTTTTAAATTGTATCCAAAGACTCCCACCTATATTATATGGTTAATGCCATAGGTGAGTCTACTGTATCTCCAAAATTTCTTTTACTTTCTGGTCCCCTGCCCAGTTGGATTATGTCTACATGGTCACAGCAAATACCTTTTGTGTTGTGTTTTATTATCCTGATTCCCTCACTGGTTTTGGTTTTACTGCTGTGGTTGTATTAGTCCATTTTCATACTGCTATGAAGAAATACCTGAGACTGGGTAATTTATAAAGAAAAAGAGGTTTAATGGACTCACAGTTCCATATGGTTGGGGAGGCCACATAATCATGATAGAAGGCGAAGGAGGAAGAGTAAAGGCATGCCTTACATAGCACCAGGCAAGAGTGTGTGTCTAGGGGAACTGCCCTTTATAAAACCATCAGATCTCATGAGACTTATTCACTGTCATGAGAATAGCATGGGAAAATCCTGCCCCAGTGATTCAGTTACCTCCCACTGGGTCCCTCCCACAACATGTGGGGATTATAGGAGCTACAATTCAAGATGAGATTTGGGTAGGGACACAGCCAAAGCATATCAGTGGTTAAATGTATTTGTTGGAAGACTTCTGGTTCCAACCAATATGAAGTAACAGGAACTGAATTTACATTTTCATCTGCAACAAACAAATGGGCAAAATCTGTGAAAATATGATTTTCAAGACACTGGACATTTAGCAATGAGGGACATTGGTTCCTGACAGAAGGGAACCAAATCAAG
The DNA here is from genome assembly GCF_008728515.1 of Papio anubis. NCBI lineage: Eukaryota > Metazoa > Chordata > Mammalia > Primates > Cercopithecidae > Papio > Papio anubis. The sequence continues at coordinate 28,047,058 of NC_044985.1, read as the reverse complement.
GGGGTGGGGGGGCTATGACATCCCCAGCTTAAATCCTTGAAATAGTTTCTAGACCTTGGTGTAAGGAGGAGGAATCCAGAGTGGTCTGGCGGACCTCTTGATTTGAGGAGATGGAGGTAAGCTTCTGGGTAAATAAAGGACAGAATACTGAAATGAAGAAAGCTTCTCCAAGAGAGAATTTTAGATGTCTGTAGAGGGTTTCACTTGATTATTCAGATTAACACATACATGCTGGAGAAAGAACCATCTGAGAAGGTTTGAAGGTATTTTTGTTAGTGTTGCTATTAAGGTATACCTGAGGCTGGGTAATTTCTATATAAAAGGGTTTTATTTGGGTCATGGTTCTGAAGGCAGTATAAGAAGTATTCCCCCAACATCTGCTTCTGCTGAGGGACTTGGGCTCCTTCCACTTATGGTGAAAAGTGAAGTGACCTGGACTGTGGAGATCGCATGTTGAGAAAAGAGCAAGAGAAGGAGGGGAGGAAGGTGTCAGGCTCTTTTCAACAACCAGTTCTTGTGAGAACTAAGAGTGAAAACTCCTTTACTCCCATGTGAGTGGCTTGGTGCCATTCATGAAGGATTTGCCACACAATCCAAACACCTCTCACCAGAACCCCCATCCAACATTGGGGATCAGATTTCAATGTGAGACTCAGTGCAGTCAAATAAACCATATCCAAATTGTAACAAAGGAAATCATGCTCATTGCTCACAAAAGGCCAGAAATAGTACCTGTTCCCACCAGCCTACTGGAGAAACATCATGATTATGTCAGGGCTGTGATCTTAACTGAGGGTCAGTTGGGGAGAAATCTGCTCCCAAGCTCACATGGTTGTTTGTAGCATATAGTTCTTTATGGGCTGTTGGGCTAAAGGCTTTAGTTTCTGGCTTGGTGTTGCCCAGAGGCCACCCTCATTTCATTGCCACATGAACCTTTCCAATATGTCTCCCTACATCCTTAAAGCCAGCAAAGGGAATCTTCTTGCATGGCAAGGTGATACAATCTTATGTAATGTAATCACATACATTTTGTCACCTTTTCTGTATTCTACATTTTAGAAGCAAGGAGCTGTTCTTGTCCACACTCAGAGGGAGGGATTACACAGGGCATGAATACAAGGAGATGGAACCATGGGGCCATCTTAGGGTTTCTTTTTTACACCAGAGATGAGGAGAGTATCTTAAAATCAGCTGGATTTTTTCAAAAAAGAAAGGAACATTCACCAGAAAAACAGAGTTAAGCACAGCAACCGATTTCTCTTAGTAAACATTTTAAGGGGTAGTGAAGAAACTTCTTCAAAACGCTGAAAGGAAAAAACTATCCACCTCGAATTCTGTGCCTAGCAAAAATACTACTCAAAAACAAGAGTAAAATGAGGCTTTTGGCTGAAAGAAGGAAGAAAAAAAACCAAAAAACAAGAAGATAGAGTTGAGAAGAAGCAAGAAACTTCATTTGTCTTCATTTGTAGCATTGGGTTACCCCCCCCCCCCCCAACCCCACTACCTTCATGAATTCTGTGATTCTTCTTTGGTCATAATCTTCGGTGAGGCATGTATATGTGTCTATTCAGTCAAAACCTGGGCTGATGCATGCATATATTTGTGCATCTCTCTAGTAGGTGGCAGCAATTAGAATCAAGTGAAAATATTTATCTTAGTATTTTTGAATAATTTTATCTACTGTGTTTTTCTCTGTAAAATAATTTTCTAAAGGGGCAGTGAGCTTCCTAAGTTAAGCTTCTTAAGAAGTCTTTTTTTTTTTTTTAAGACAGAGTCTTGTTCTGTCACCCAGGCTGGAGTGCAGTGGCACAGTCTTGCCTCACTGCAACCTACGGCTCCCAGGTTAAAGTGATTGTCTTGCCTCAGCCACCTGGGTAGCTGGGATAACAGATGTGTGCCACTATGCCCTGCTAATTTTTGTATTTTTAGTAGATAGGGGGTTTCACCATGTTGGCCGGGCTGGTCTCAAACTCTTGGGCTCAAGTGATCTGCCCACTTCAGCCTCCCAAAGTGTTGAGATTACAGGTGTGAACCACCATGCCTGACCCTTAAGAGATCTTTTATCCAGATAGTTATTTGAGGTTTCATATTTAATTGAGAGTTGTATGTTAAAATATTTAAGTCGTTTAAATCTTAATAATTCAAACAAATTATTTAAATTCATTTTAAACTATTTAAATTATTTAAAATAATATTTAACATGCTTTTAAAAAATCTAAATACTGCTATGTTTTAGCCACAAAAATATTTTTATTTTTCTATGGTAGATCTCAACTCCAATATCCTTATCTGCAAGTAGAGCAAAAAAAACCTATACTTTTTACATCATAAAATTTTTATAATATTTAATTTCATATTATGTCATGAAAATACTTTGAAAACTCTGAGGACACATAAAATTGTGAAGTGTATTTTTTAGAATTACAACATCATTTTCGTTTTGTGTCAAAAATAACTATACTTCTGATTTTCAAAATGCCCATTACAATTAAGATATTTTTTTTGAAGTACATGTGTGTATTTTAGGAAATTCCGAGTTTTCTGTATTTGTAACCTGGTTATTATTCCAGTCTAATGGCTTTGTTCCATAAATTATTTGGGCTTCTATTTTATTAATTTTAGTCCTGGATCAGTTTGGTGCCACCTTTATCATGGTGAATTCCATTATTGCGCTAGGGGTTTGAGAGTCTATGGTTTCTGTTCTTTTGGTGTATAATTTTACAGTAAACATTTTGTTAAAAAATATTTCATCCAAATATTGAAATTTCCAGTAGTGTTTCATTGACAGCTTATCAACCCACAGAAAGTTATTGATTTACTTCTTAAAAAAATCACTTCAGTTTTTCACACAATTAAAATATAAAGATTTTCATTTACAGTAATTTGAATTTAGGCAGCATTATTTTGACACCAGTAGGATCAAGGAAGTTAAAAATTTTTGTAGGGAGGCCGAGACGGGCGGATCACGAGGTCAGGAGATCGAGACCGTCCTGGCTAACCCGGTGAAACCCCGTCTCTACTAAAAAATACAAAAAACTAGCCGGGCGAGGTGGCGGGCGCCTGTAGTCCCAGCTACTTGGGAGGCTGAGGCAGGAGAATGGCGTAAACCCGGGAGGCGGAGCTTGCAGTGAGTTGAGATCGGGCCACTGCACTTTAGCCTGGGCGACAGAGCGAGACTCCGTCTCAAAAAAATAAAAAAAGAAAAAATTTTTGTAAATGCTAGAAAGGCTTTTGGTACTGTCATTGAGGTGGAAGTTGTGAAGCATTAGAAACAAAAGACACATGGTCCGTTCAGACCTCTTTACACAGTATGTAATGAAAAGGTCCAGAGACAATTGGGATTTCAAAGCAGGAGAAGTTTGTCTTCATTGAAGCTGTGGTATCTGACTTAGCTTTGAAGTATGGGTAGGATTGGGATGGACATAGAGGAGCAGCCAGACGTGATAATAATAGCATATAGCTACATAGCATTTACTATTTGCCAGACACTGTTTTAAGCTCTCTTCATAGATCAGCACATTTGATTATTAATTAATAAGGTGATTATCTTCACTTTCAAGATGAAGAAACTGAGATAGAAATTTGTTGAGTGACTGCCTCCAGGTCTCACAGCTAGTGAACAGTGGTACTGCTATTTAATTCAGCCCTTTCAGCCTCAGTCTCTTATCACTGTGTTGTTCTTCCTCTAGTTATTGTACTATATTTTGGGAGGACAGTGGGACAGATGAAGTTAAGGAAAGTTGAAATCATGGAAACTTTTGAAAGGGAGATAGAAGCATTCATATATTATCAATGTGAATATAAAGTAGTTCAGTCTCTCTAGGAAATAATTTGGTACCATATTGTATCAAGAATCTCAGTAATCACACTGTATGTATTTGTTCTAAAGAATGTAGGGAGATAGTTATCCATAGGTCTCTTGAATCTGTATGTCTCGCAAGCAGAGAGACATAAAATGCCTTTTTGTTCTGGACTACTTACTCAAGGAGGTTTGTGTAACAAACAGCGTTGGAATATAGAGAAGTATCTCCCTTCCAGTCAGATAGCCCATTTATTTGCTATCCAGTATACTAAAGATAATATCTCCCTTTGGAGTAAAGGTTTTGCAAGTTTGCTTGCAGCTACTTATAAAAGATCTGAGTTTCTTAGAGCTTATGGTTCCTTAGCTATGATGCAAACCCACTCCCTTTGAATCATCCATCTGGGCCACTCCACATCACCTCTGTGGGCCTTGGAGACCAAGAGAAACTAACATGAAAATGATGCTCTTGCTGCTTACTGTGTTCTGAGTAATAAGTCCTTTGTCTTTGACCTTGAAATGTTATGTCTGCTGCCAGCATCCAGGACACCGTGGCAGGCTAACTTGCTTGTAAGTAGGGCAGAATCTCAGACTCTTCACAGTTATTGACAAAGGAATGATTAGAATTATTAATAAAGCATTATGTATGGTAATTGGAAAGTAACACCACTAGCCAATAATAAGGTACCAGTTTTGTAAATGATAGTATATTTGTATAGTGGAATATTAATTCTACAGCCCTTAAATATTATGTTTGTAAAAATTTAAAGACTTGGAAATTTACTTACAAGAATGTTAAGTAAAAATTATATTATGAAAATAATGTGTGTAGTACAATCTCAGTTGTATAAAATATGTTTGCATGTATAGGAAAAAAACTGGGGTAAGAGATATTCAAAATGAACAAATTGTTACATATCATTTGTAGAATTATAAGTGATGTTTTTCTTTTCTATTTCTGTATTTCTGAATTATCCTATAATGAAAATACATTACTTTTATAAGAAGGAAAAATACACATTATTAATGAAGTTGAGCTGAGGGATTTTATATAGTGTAATGGGCAGAGTAGATATTGTATATAATCTTGAGAGGACAGTAATATAAGGATACATCTAAAACCCATGCAAAGATCTGTTTTTCATTATAGTGTACATACACAATATAACTGAAGACCATTGAAGCAAAAACAAAATAAGAAATCTTAAGTTATAACAGAGGTATAAGAACACAGATATTTTAGAAATTGCAATTTAAGGAAACTTAATCCATTTGAGCAACAACAACAACAAAAAACTAAGCTCAGCAAAGCCTCTCATTGTCTAATAAACATAAATTAAATCTGTGATCCATAAGAAGTAATATTTAGATACCGAAGTACTGAAAGATGAAATGATCTGATATCTGAAATTTGCTTTAAAATATTACAGCAAAAAATTTTTTTTAAAAAATTAAGTGGGAGAGATAGGTGAACCAACTTTGGCAAAACTATTGATAGATACTGAAATTGTGTGTATTATACTGTCAGTTTTTGTGTATACTTGAAAATTTCCATAGTAGAAAATAAACAAATTGTCACTAATTTATATAATTCTAAGACAATGCCTCTCAACCATGGCTGCACATAGATATCTCTTGGGAGCTTTAAAAACTACTGATGCTTGGACCATTAAATGGTCTTGGGTATGCCTTAGGCATTAGGATTTTCTAAACCTCTCAGGTGATTCTAATGTGTAGCTCACATTGAAAACTAAAGTTCTAAGAGGAAACTGCTAGGTATATCTTTATTGTAAGGGACGTTGAACCTAATGGATTTTTATAGCATTTATTTAAAAAAAATAAGTTTTACATTGTGTTGGCTGATGGATCATCCCTCAGTAAAAAGTGAGACTAATTTTTTTTTTAATAAAAATAATTCTGAGAATGATAATAAAATAGTGTTAGGTACATAGCTTAATGGTTTTTTCACTTAACGATGAAGTTTCAGTGATTGTAAGGAGTGAATAACTAAGATGTTCCTTTCACATATGAGTTAGCAAGAAGCCTAAGATGTACAGACAGGGTAGTTTTTAAAAATAATTTAACATTTTATAACATTCTTAAAGTAATTCTTGCTCATTTTCAACAACTAAAAAAGATATGTAGAGAAAAAAAGAAAATAATCAGCCAAGTCTCCATTATTCATGGTAAATACTAATAACCTTTTATAGTACTTGATTTCAAATTTATTTAAACTTTTTATTGTAAAAATTTCAAACATAAATATATAGAAGTATCATAATCTCTATGTACTGATTATCTTCAATAATTATCAACCTATGACCAATCTTATTTCTTCTGTATCCTTGTCCCATTTTATTCCCTCTCCAAATTATTTTGAAGCAAATCTTCTATCATTTCATCTATAAATATTTTAGTACATATTAGAGAAAATAATCTTCAGGTCATTAACACTTATCTGAAGTATCAGTATTCTATGTTGACTGAAAGGAGATCCATATGCTATAGCTCCCAATTCTCTGGTTGCCAAAGATGGTGTTGGTTTATAAAAGTAAAGAGTCTGGCTTACATCCTTGAGCTGCAGAAGGATCTGCTGGCAGGGCCAAGACATTTCTCAGAAAGTAACTCCATCAGTTTAGATGATGAAATAAGCAGTAGACTGAAGTCTAAGAAACCCAGAGTTCTACCCATTAAACAGGCCTTAATTTGGAAGATATGGAGGATTAGAATTACCCAATGTTTTGCTAGATTAACCTACATTACTCTCCGTTGTCATTTTGTTTGGAGCCAGGTAGTTTCCCTAAGGATTTGGCAGATTGAGTTAGTTGTGGCGAGTTTTGGTAAAATTATCATGAAGGCAATATGTTAGAAAAGAGTTGAAGACAGGAAAGTTTTTTAAGAAGATACTCAATCTTTGTGGCCTGAGCTGATAAAAATCCAGGGTTGGAGGGTAGGAGAAAAGACAAACTGTAGCATCTTTATTATAGTAAAAATTTGCATGACTTATCCCTAACATATGGTAGAGGGTGAAGTTGAAAAGGGAAGAAAATGAATTTGTCCAATATTAGTGTATTAGTCTTTCCTCACACTGCTATGAAGAAATCCCCAAGGCTGGGTAATTTAGAAGGGAAAGCGATTTAATTGACTCACAGTACCACATTGCTAGGGAGACCTCAGGAAACTTATAATTATGGCAGAAGGCAAAGGAGAAACAGTCACCTTCTTCACAGGGCGGCAGGAAGGAGTAAGTGCAAGCAGAGGAAATGCCAGATACTCATAAAACCATCAGATCTCCTTGGACTCACTCATTACCACGAGAACAGCATGGGGGAATCACCCCCATGATTCAGTTACCTCCACCTGGTCCCACCCTTGACACATGGGGATTATGAGGATTACAATTCAAGGTGAGATTTGGGTGGGGACATGGAGCCAAACCATATCAATTAGTACACTGGATTTAAAGTAATAACACAGCATCCAAGTAGTTACTTCTGGTTGGCCCCTGGAAATAGAAGACTAGTATTCGGGTGATGTGTAAAAGCTGGAGATCTACATTTGAAGATTTTTCATGAAGCTAAGAGGATGATTGAGTTTTCATAAGGAATATTTGTTTAAGGAGAAGAGTGTGTGGCTAAAGGCAAACCCTTCTGATAGTTCCATTGGATGGGAATAGGAATATAAAGGCATCAATCTATAATAAATTAATACTTATAAAACATCTGTGTCACAGGTATTTTGCATGGAAAAGGGAATGAGAGCATACTGAATTGAATGGGAGACCTACTTTAACACAAAAGGAATGCTAAGCAGAGATAATATACAAAGATTCATGAAAGTAGAAACTTGAAAAAATGAATCATGGTACCCAGGGCAGGAGGCCTGAAGTTTTTTGGTACTATGAGTTTCCCCAGAGAATAGGATGGAGTGGTATTTCATGCAGAGGAAGAGACACAGACACATGTGCGTGGGGCAGTGGTGAGAGTCTGGTGTGGCTGAAACAAAGGTTATAGAGTGAAGAGAATGACCGGGGATTTGGTTCTGATATGCAGGATCTAGGAACCCATTTGTTGAGTCTGAAGAATGTTAGAATCATTATTGAAATAGAAGACAAAATCAACAGTTTGAGTTTAACATGAATAAATAGGACAGGAAATAATGGAAAATTCATGGGTTTTTGATTCTGTCAAGCAAATACTATCACAATAATGTGAGGTATATTTTACTGGCATTAATTTATATTCATTTTTATTTTGAAATTGGATAAAATGACAATGTGACCAAACTTAAGTTGCCAAAGATTGTATGTATATATGTGTATGTGTGTGTGCATGCTTTCATTTGCTCAACATATTAATTGTTAAGAGCCAGGTATTGAGGTTACAAAGATGAGTGAGTAAGATAATACTCTACCTTCAATACCTTTGTAGATTAATTGAAAATGGATAATAAGTGTTTATGTATACTAGTTGGGTAAGTACAAAGATATGGGAACACCCAAGAGAATATGTAATCCAACTTGGATGTCAGTGGAGGGACCTGGAAAGCCTTCTTGCAGGGGTGATGACAACTGATTCTTAAATGATGCAGACGAATTGGTGGTTGGGTTGATTTGAGGGAAGCGTGCATGGAATAGTGGCATACTATTCAAATTAGATAGCAGTAGCATGGAGATAAAAGGCAACCTGGTGTGTATACCATATGGGAACCATAGTCATAGACATTTCATTATACTTGAAGCTCCAGTTGTGAAATAGATGAGGCAGGAGATGAGCTTGTAGAGCTAGGTAGAGGCCAGCACAGGTTGACATTTCACAAACTTAACTTAAGGGACTAGGTTTTATACAGGAGAGTGACCTGGCCAGATCTGCATTCTAGATGCATGGTTCTGTAGCAAGATGTGGGATAAACTTGTTGGGAAGATAGACTTCGAAATAAGATTAGTTAGGTGTTTTTTGCAGCAGTCCAGGCTTCATTGTGTAAAAGGTTATGAATAAAGGTGAAGTTGAAGGGACATGTTTGAGAAATATTTAGGAAGTAAAGTACATAGGATTCATTAATAGGTTCTTAATGGAAATTTAGGGAGAGTGAGTCCAAGGAAATGACTCTCAGGTTTCTGGTTTGGTAGATGGTTGTGCCTGCAGCTGCAACAATAAATTCAGCAGAAGAGCATATTTATTGAATTAGATGAAGAATTCTGTTTTGGGCCTTTTGTATTTAAGCTGCCAGTAGGCTATCCAAGTGAAGGTTTCCAACAGTTGAATATCTGAAGATTGGATGAGAAGTCTAGGTTTGAAATCCAGATGTGGGAGCCATGAGCATGTAAATAATACTGAAAGCCTAAGAGTGAGCATTCTCTTTAGTGTCAGAATTATGTTCATAATGGAATGAATATGCCAAGTATGTACTGATAAAACTTGACCCAAGAATCAAAATTTGAAATGAACTCTACTTAGCCTTGCCTAACTTTTTATTTATTTTTGAGACAGTCTCCGTCACCCAGAGCGTGAGTGCAGTGGCGCGATCTTGGCTCACTACAACCTCTGCCTCCTGGGTTAAAGCGGTTCTCCAGCCTCAGCCTCCTGAGTAGCTGGGACTACAGGCATGTGCCACCATACCCGGCTAATGTTTGTATTTTTTAGTAGAGATAGTGTTTCATCATGTTGGCCTGTATGGTCTCGATCTCTTGACCTCGTGATCCACTCGCCTCGGCCTACCAAAGTGCTGGGATTGCAGGCGTGAGCCACCGCACCTGACCAGCCTTGCCTAACTTGCTTAATTTTGAACAGAAACCATTAACAAAGTGAACTATGAACCCAATCAAAGTCTTTTTAAAACATCATATATTTTTCCAAAAAATTTAATTGTAGCACCAAAGCAGCGTATCAAAATACCATTTGAACTGAATCAATAGATCATCTATTAGAATTCTTAGAATTGGGTGACTAGTGTATACAGGACACTGTAGTCAGTTCAGGACTTCAAAGTCAGTCTGTATAATTTTGGCAATAATAATAATTTCACTTTTTCTTTTCTCAAGTCAAGCACAAGTGATCTAGGGAGAAAAATTACTTCCAAATGAGCTTACAATTGCCAGCAATCCAAAATTTAACCAAATTGGATCATTGCACACTGCACTGTGTTTGGAAAAAAGACTGACAGAATGTTCTTTCATTAGATTCTAAGGTATAGGAATTACTTAACTGCAGTGGTTCTGGAAAATAGTTATTGTGTAAAGATCTGGAGTAATTAAGTCAAATACTGTTCATGTGTAGAAGAATTTTCTAATAATGATTTTGATAAGTAACATTTTGTATGACAAAAACAAAAATAGTAAAAGTAGAAACTATAGAATGACAAATAAAACAATTCTCAGGTATTGCAACATTTTGAAATTTGATTCATCATTTAATTTGAATTTCATTGCCAAAACAATTGAATAATAATGGTAAATAGTCTCAAAATGCTTATGTCATGCCTACAAGGTACCAAGCAGTGGTCTAAGCACCTTACACATCTCACACCACCCTAAGAGGAGTACTCTCATAGGCCCATTTATCACATGAGGAAATAGAGACAAACAGAAGACCAAAAACAAAAACAAAAAACAAAACTTGGCTAGGTGCAGTGGCACACACCTGTAATCCCAGCACTTTGGGAGGCTGAGGCGGGCAGATCACCTGAGGTCAGGAGTTCGAGACCAGCCTGGCCAGTATGGTAAAACTCCATCTCTAATAAAAATACAAAAATTAGCCAGGCGTGGTGGTGCACGCCTGTGGTCCTAGCTACTTGGGAGACTGAGGCAGGAGAATTGCTTGAACTCAGGAGGTGGAGGTGCAGTGAGCCCAGATTGTGTCACTGCACTCCAGCCTGATGACAGAACAATACTCTGTCTCAAACAAACAAACAAACAAACAAACAAACTTTCCCTAAATCGCATAGCTGGTAGTTGGCAAAGCAGGCAATCTTCCCTTAGAATCCGTGGTAGACCTGGGTAGTCTGCCTTCATAGTCCATAGTATACCCAGGTGGCTCGCCTTTGGAGTACATGACCTTAACGACAGTTCTAGTTTAAACATTAATGAATGCAGTTATTAAATAGTGTATCTGTGCATTATGGGGTTTTAAACAAATGTGGAGATGACATGATTTTTGCCCTTTAAAACCAGTCTCTGGCACTGTTTCCCAGATAATTTGCATTGTATGCACACCACCATGATTCCTTTGATTTAACTTTTTCCTACTACTGTGAAAAGGCAGTGTTAGCATATATTTCTTACGTATTTAAAAATAAAGGGATTTTTATAAAAAGAAAACTTGAGATGATCTCCTTAGTTTATGGATAAATTAGATGTAGGGATTACAAACTTTAGGAGATTTTACAAGGACTTCAATATGTAAAAACCTATGTGCATACCTTGCTCTTTACCCAAGAAATATTTTGTAAGTAGAAATTACTTTAAATCAAATAATTCAAAAGGTAATAGGCATGCTTACTATTACAGGTTTTATTGTCAATACTTTTTATTTTTTAAATTTAAAAAGTAATGTATAATTATACAATGGAACTTTGGAGATAAATTATGAAAATTCATAAACCCAGAAGCTGTACTAACCTGTTTTACTTCCTTATGGTCTTTTCCTATGTATCTAGTCTTACATTGCTTTAATAATAGTTTATTTATAATTTTGTACTTTAAGCAGTTTTAAATTTATTGTTAATATTATTTGGGATTTTTTGGGTAAAAATAAATACAATAAAATTTTGTCTTTTGGATAAATCTACATTTTCATATTCTGGGTTTATTTTGTAGTCTATACCAAGTACACAAATTATAATTCAGTAACAGTTTTGTATTATTCTATTTACTGCTGTCTCTTCACCCTCTTTTTGTTTCTGTGCCTTTGGCTTTCCCTAACTGTGCACAATCAGGTCCACTGATGCCCCCTGCCTGCAAACTTAGTCTTGCACAGTACCTGAGCCATTCTTACCTGAGTCAGCTGATAGACACATCCTTAGCTTCAGACCCACACCTGCTCATTCATGTGACTTATAGTTTTATCCATCCAAGACCTGGGATTCATCCACACAGCTCTTTGGGCTCATGCATTCTTCCAGCTGACCGTTCACTCCCAGATCTCTGTTGTTGCCAGTTGCCATGAGAGATCAGCACTAGGCCTTTACTTTGTTGCTCTTTCGTTTATCTCTCCTCACCTTTCAACTGCCACCTTTAGCTGACTTGGCCAGGTTTTTTTCTCTTTGTTTTTTACCCCTGATTTTTCTGCTTTATTCTATAGGCACCTTCTGGGGCTTCGATACCTCTTCTGTAGTTTCTGCTAATTGTATCCACTGCATAATCCCAGTCAAGCTTGACATCTGTACAAGATTTTCCAGAGTCACCTCCTAAATTCTGAATGAGACTTCTTGAAATCTTTACTCTTCTACTTTATTCATTGAATTTAACCAGCATCTTGCCCAAGTTATGCTCTTTTGACCTAGGTTTTTCAATTGGCCCCCTGTCTTTTTTGATGGCAGGTGTTGTAGGTGGTACTGTTTCCTTTGAAGTATACTCGATCCTGGAACCAGGTCTCAGCCTCATTTGCAAAGGCCTGAAAACACCAAGGACAGTATCAGCATGGTTTCTCCTGAAGGCAAAATACCGTGTAAGAATCAGGAGAGTAAAATAAAAATTTTAATGCATGTAGTTTCTCTTCTAAATTCACTCACCGATTTTTGTTAGATCTATTCAGATCCTTTTTACAGCTAAACCGTTTATCACTTGAAGCAAAAGGAGCAACTGTCTGTGCCACGTCCAAATGTCTTTGTACTATGAAAACTCGAGATGCAATGCATGTTGTGTCTAGGTTTAACATGACTGTAACACATGAAATAAGAGTCCATCAATACAAACTAAATTAAAACTGGAGTTGCATAAATAGAATCTATGGTAAGCTGTCTTTGCCTTACCCCATTTATTCTACTTATTGATGAATTTTCATAACTTACTCCTTGAATAAATTATCCAAGAATTAGCCTGTGATTTTCTTTACATATTTCTTCTTATTTGTACACAGGTATTGCCATAATAAAATCTTATAGTGATTACTGTTTTTTACTACTTACTTGGGCTGGATTTTAAAATAATGATTATGTTTTTACTCTCCATTTGGACTGGATTTTTCATATATAATTTATATTAAAATGGAACAACATTGCCAAGTCTACTGTTAAAAAGGACTCATTCATTCTTTCGTTTTTCTTCAACTGTAGGGACAGTCATATCCTTTCCTCCCTAGTCATACATGTAACTGGTCCTATCAGTAACATGATTAGATCACAAAACTTGTTTCTGCTAAGATACCAAATTTGGGCATTCACGTTTAATTTTAACCTTCTGACATTATGCAGTTCTTTTTCTCTCCGGCTTCTCTGTGGAATAATGTGGCATGGCCAGTTTCTTACAAGATGCAGGTGGCTGGGGAGGTTCTGCAACAGGGACTGGAACAAGACAGCCACTGGGAATTGACTCTAGTAAATACACCATTTCCATTGTATACAATTGTGATGTCCAAGTGATCTGATGATATGAGTCATAATCATAGGAAGCTTTTGGTCATAAATAAATCCAAGAAAGAAGTAATGAAAGATCCCAGCTAGCAGAACATGACAATGGAGTGTCTGTTTAATCATCAAGTGTAGATAGGCTGGTACTTGATTTCAGTATGATCTCTTCAGACCAAATGTTACCTGTTCTTTCGTGCCATACTCAGATGTCCCAAATTATTATCACTCTTATGACTGACTAACATAGAGGATTTCCAGCATTTTCTTGGGTTGCATGGAGTTGTCTCAGGGATTTCTATATATTAATATATACAAAGGGCATATTGTCAATGGAAGTGAAAAGAGGTTAAGTTAGGTGAATATCCAGACCATCTATTCCTGCTTTACTCAAGGACATTTTTGTGTATTTTACATACCAGTAATGTGTAAGAATTCATGTTGAGAAATGTAGCTGCCTTAAAAAAGTCCGAGAGCTGTTTCATCTGTCCGTCACAGATAGACACAATTTGGTGCAGTCTCCCCTCTAGCTGTTGATGTGACAGCTATTCATTGAATACCTGTTGACTGCCAGGCCCTGTAATGCTTTGCTAGGCATCTTGGTCATCTACTGAGGTATTGAATAATCACTGCTTTACTAAAGTCTTAGGTTTTCCCTCTGGTTCTACGCACAATTTACTTTTCTTTCCACATTTTCTTGATAATCTTATAACTTCAAAGTGATTTCTATACCAAAAGTTTCAAAATCTGTCTCCAGTCTCACTTTGCCGTGTAATACTCATATGAGGTTTGATACGTCATCCTTTCTGAGCCTCAGTTTTCTTGTTTGTACAACTGATGTAATTATCAACACTAGAAGGATAAGAAGAGAGTGAAAGGTACAAGCTTATGTAAGTATGAAGGATATTATTTTTATTGCTGTAATCAGTAACTTTAGGACCATATTTCAACATTTTTGTAGGAAATGCTTGTTTGTGCAGACCCTGATACCTTAAACTTAATATTTACTAAATAGTGTTCAGTCATTCTTTTTTCTTGCATGAGACACTGTCCTTGATTTTATATTTTAATTAATGGCATGATCTTTCCAGTAGTCATTACATTTTAAAATCTTGAAGGCACTTTTTTAGTCCCTTCTCCTCCTCTAGAGGAGAAATGTTACCACATTTCTTCAGGCTTTCTTTGCAACTTGTCTGTATTGCTGTAATCATCTCATAACTGGTCCCTTTGTCTTTAGTCTTTACTTCTGCAGTTATGAGTTTTTGATTTTGTTTTTGTTATTTTTGCCTTTTGTTTCTCTACTTCTAAAAACATATAGCCTGAAACTTCAGCATCCCCGCACTGTGTACACATTGGCCCACTTGTCAGACCCACATTCAAGGTGCTCTACAATATAAACTTAATCTGCCTTTGCAGCTTTTCTTATTACAACTTTTTCATGAGCCTACCCTTCAGCCAACGCTTTTGTTTTCAAACTGAATATTGACCATTTTTATTTCTGGATCTTTCTATAGTCTCTCTATATGGAATGTCTTCTCTGTTGGAAAACTACAGATCCAGTCCAGCCTATTGAAAATGCCACCTCCATGAAAGTATTTGTAATATTCCCTAAACACTTGTGACTATGACTCTTCTCTTCTGAACTATCTCACTGTTTTTTACTTTATCTCAGCTATTCCATGCTTGTATAATACCTTAGTAATTGCATAAAATACCCTTAACTGTTTCTTTAGTTGAACTTGATTGTTGTGTATCTGTTTCTTTCCATTTGTGAACCGTATTTGAATCAGTCTCAGCCCCATGAAGAGAAAGTGGTTGGTGACAGTAATGTAATTTCATCTTACAGTTTATGTCCTACCATGTTGCAAGTACAAGAAGGAAAAGTGGCTCCCAACCAGCTTTACACTATTGAAAATATGGGGGACCGTTTTAACACTATTTTTTTCCTTGATAACATGCAGGAATATGTGTTGAAAGAATTATTTCAGGCATTTTTATTTATATCCATGTTAAAATATAGTTAAATGAAAATACTTTCCAATCAGAAACTAAAATTTTATAGAACAAGTAAATTTACTTACTCCTAGGAAGATGTCTCACCTGTTCTTGTCTTGATTAATCTTCAAAGGGATTATTTTTTATTATTTGTAGTTTGTGCATCACTATTTTAAGGCATTAAGCTCTGTATCAAATCCGTTTTGTATTACTGCAAATCAACCAATCTTTTGCTGCTTTAATATTGTCAGCTATTCACTCTTTATTGTTATTTTAAGTGCCAGAAAGTAAAATGCAAAAACCCCACCCTATATTAATGTAATTTTATGGTTAAGATTTTACATTCAAAGAAGTCTAGAAATTCAAAGTTATAGTTCCCAGAAGAATCCTAATTCAGTCACATTGCATAAACTGATATTGAGGCTGAAATGTATTATCATTACAGTAATGCAAAATACCTATATATTCATGAGGACACAGTTATAGTTGCTGAGGGAATCATAATTTTGGATTTTCTGACTTTTTTTGCACCTACAATTTCAACCATAATGTTGTTAATGCAGGTTTTTTTCATTGACTCTGAAGTAATATATCTGTTGCAATGTTTATCTTAAAAATAAGTTTTCATTGGCTCCATTTTTTTCCTTCTGTATGTCAATAAACCTATGCTTATAAAGATCTGATGTCCCTACAAAGACAACTACCTAAGGAATATTTCTGTATAAAAATAGTTTTTAGCCTCATGTATGCTGATATTCTCTCTGCCTTTCTCTCTCACACGCACATCCACACACAGCCTCACACACTTATGTTACATTCTGGCACATTATAGAAGCAGGTAGCATATCCACTACCTGCTGTTGAAAGTGTTGACGATACTGAATTATTTATTCTATCTTCTACACTATCCAAAATCGTTTTGGGTTCGTTGACACATTTTGGTCTCTTCCATATGGATACTTCATGGTGGCAGAGTTGCCAGATGCTCAGGTTTTGTGACAGTCTTAGTTTTTCAAGGACTGTTGGAATATTCTTGGGAGAATCTCGCCTTGTTACTGATTCCTATGGAGTGGTAAAATACTAACATTTCTTTGAAAGTGTTTTTCGAGACAAGGAGGTATTATAAAAAAGTTACTAGAATGTCCCATCTGAGTGTATTTAACTTTGGGAACCTAGTAAGGGAGGAATTTATCATGAAATTCATTTACAATGAGTTGGCATCATCTTAACAAGGAGTAATAATAGCAGTATGTATAAATGTGGAGATTAAACAAACATGGTGATATTTCAACATTTGAAATATCAGATATTTGACTCTCACAGAACGTCAGCCATTTATCTATATTTCAGCTGCCAGAATGCAAAGATAAAGAACAGGATGCCATCTAGTTTATTTTTTTACTCCTTATCAACTAGACAGAATCTTGCATGTAATATATAGATACCATATAGCTACCATATATATACCATTCATATATATTGTTATATATGTGTTATACATATATGTTTATATGTTAAGTATTTGCTTAATTGAATAGAATGTGGATATTTGTGATCTCAGGTATTTGCCTTTCCTGTTCAGTATGAATAGAAACTCCATAATCTCTTCCCTTTCCAATCCCTGCCTTTAACACAAAAATAATTGGACATTCTGCTCATCTTTTAATAGCCATCGCAAGTGTTTTCACCTTTTCTAAAGCCTTATCTGGCTTTCCTGGGCCATATCTGAGGTCCCCTTCTCACTTCACTCATGGCGTTCTATGTATTTCTTGGCATTTTTCTACCATTGTTATGTACAAGTAGAGAAAAAGGACTGAAGGGACAGCTGTGAGTCAGAAGGGAAGCCTCCATTCCATGGCCTATGTGTAAATGTCTATTATGGCTGACAGAGGCTTTTGATCGCCATTATGTGATCTATGACATGTGATCTTCAGATATGTGACCCTCAGACATGTGACCCTCAAATGTAGGCAATAGAAAATTCAGATATCATTAAGAGTCAGGTGGATATCTGTATTAGTCTCTACTGCATATTCATACCAAAAGTTTAAGTGCTTTGTCTACGTTGTGTGGAGAGAAGGGATGAAACAGAAAATAAACACTGTAAATACAGTTTTTCAAACTTTTTTTCTTGGTGAGTAGACTTTCCCCCATTTAACTAGAGAGCATTTTCATTGAAATGTCTAACTTGAAGAAGTTGCTTTTACTATTGGAATTATGAGACCAGGCTCACAAGCAACAACTGTGACTTTCTTTTTATTACTGATTTCACACTGGTTCTATTTTTGCCTCTTACTGGCTAACCTGGGGCAGATGACCTGATTTTCTGTTCTTCAGTCACCTGGTAAAGAAGTGTGGCCTAGGAAGTTTTAAGTTCCTTCTTGCCTATAGTGTTTGATGAGTCCCACATATCATGTTTTATGCTAGGTGAGATCAAGAGAAGTGTGTCTTAGAAAGTTACCATGTGATATAGGTTGTGTTGAATGACTCCAATACTTCATTTCAGATAATCTAATATAATTAGATATGTTTTATATATACATATATATAAAATATACATATAGATGTACATACACATATATATAAAAAACTTGGCAGTTGTGATCAAGGGAAGCTTTTTTTTTTTTTGAAAAACAATGTTTTTGTGAAATTTATGTACAGAATTTTTAATTTTCATTTTACTCTATTTGATCTTTGAAAAAGTAGCTTTCAAGCGTTTCCCCTCTGTGATATATGGGGTAATTAATATTAAAATGATAATTTTTACACACAGGACTTAGCAAATCAGTGTTTGTGAAAAGTTTTACCTTTAAAATAAGTGTATAAAGGACCAAGACTCAGTCCTCAGACTCACCTTTGAATTCTTTTTCTGTTGCAGATGTACAACATTATTAAACATTTCACTCTCTCAAACATTTTTTGAATGCCTACTGTGCGTAGCACATTTTGTTGATTTTGACATTTATAGTTAATTATTCAGTGGTACCTTCTAATTAAATAGCAAAACATTGGGGATACTAAGTTATTTGTGGGGAGGTATTTCTCCAAATGGTATATTAAGCACCATATTTAAGGAGGATTTCAAAGAACCGTCTTGGACTTGCCAAAACAAACATTGGAGGAATAATCAAAACCCAGACGTAATTTCTATGAGAAGCATAACAAATCAAATGATAAAACAACTCAGTAGTGTAAAGCAAACTGGGAAGCAAACTGAAGCAAATACTCGTAAGCGCCGAAAAATTTAGATGTTATTGCTGATTACTGAAAGACTGAATATTTAGGATATATTTTATTTTGATAGTTTTATCAGTAGATAGGACTCAGTAAAAATAGCAAGTCCCTGTATTTTTCCTGGTTAGCTTGTTATTTGGGCACAAAATACTTTTTTTTTTTTTTTTTTTCATGGTTGTCAGGAACAGCTTAGTTGTCAAGAAGCAGATAATATTATTGTTATTGTTATAATTACTTTGATTATTACAGTTTCATAATACTCAAGCCTAAATCATGATACTGTTCAAAAGCCAATCTGTACTTGCCTGTGGTTTGTTTCTCAGGCTTGTGCCTCAAGTGAGTTTTCTGTATCTACTTGTGGGATAGTGCTCTGGCTTGACTGGTCAGTATGTCCTTAAATGTATATAATTTTAGACTACACTGATAGGGTCGGATTGCAGTGATGATAGGACTTACATCCATTACCTTGGGTCTCCAGTCTTCAAACTTTATAGTCTTTAGAAAGGAACTCCAGAGACTCATGAGTGGCATGAAATAAAGGGCAAAGAACATTCCAAAATAAAATGATATGCTGCTTTTAAGGAATAGTCTTGTACGATAGATTAATCATGAGATGAATTATAAATATTTCACATACTAATTATATTAGTTTATGGTGATAAAACACCATATGAAGTGTTCCCAGCACACTCAGCAAGTTAGATGCTCTTTGCATGTTAATTGACTTACTTCTTCAAGGCTAATGATCATGAATCCCTGAAGATGACAAAAATTATTACCATGATATTGTACATTCCTGATCTTTGTACCAGGTTGACATCTACCTTTCCTCTTGAGTTCCTTTTCTTTGGATCCTGTCTTGAATACTTTACGATGGTAAAGCAGAGACCAGTGCCTGAAATATTATTAGGGACCCCAGGAAAAACTAATGAGCTCAATAAAAAATGACATCAAATAACACATCTTAGAATTGTGTTGGGTGCTCACATCCATGGGGCATGGGGAATGTAAGCACCCATGGGCATGGATGCTTCCCAGCTTGTTTTAATGGTAGGAGTGAATATCATAATGAATACTTCCGTATAAATGGAAAGTTAACCAGTTTTATTTTCTCACAGTGATTGAGGGAATGAATGATCCATTCACTTCATTTACTCATTCACTTACTTGAAAATATTTAAGCACGTGGTTAGGATGGGGAACAAGAAAGATGTAGGACCTGTCCTGATGGAACTTTAAAATCCAGAGTGATAGCTGCCAAGTTAGGGAAACTATAGTACACTAAAGAAAAGAAGAGCAGATCTAATTTATCTTATCAAGGAATATATACTTTAGTGGGAAGAAACAGGATAATGTATTAAATATTGGAGAACCACATAGAAGAGTTATATAAAATTATATAACAGACCAGATTTTTAACAAACATATTTGGTGACCAGGCAGGTTCTTTATTTAAATCAACTCTCCAATGTATTTCCTGTCATTAGCCTATTATCTGTAATCTTTAGTTACCTACTGGGCACTCTACTTACATTCAGTGTTTGTAAAACACGTCTCTCTATTTCCCCTCTACTCCAAACCATGATTTTTTTTTCTCTCTTGTGTTAAGGAGTATTACACCATCACTATCTGATTATGTAAGCTAGAAACCTTTAGCTTCTTCCTTTTAATAACCAAGCCAGACATTTCTTTCATCACACTTAATGTTAGCCACTCTCTCTATTCCAGTGCCCTGACCTCCTTGTTATTCCAGGAGGCTCGCTCCTGCATGTTATTTAGGATGCTTCCTAGAGTGCCTCTCCCTAGGAAAGCCTTCACTGATGGTCATTACCTCTCCACAATTTATATAGAGCAATCTGGCCACTCAGTAAATATGTGATGGATAAAGGGATAAAATAGAACTATTCACTTTAGTATAGTTGTCCTTTATACCGTTTATATTCTTTTATATTTCCAGCACAGATTCTAATAAATACAATTAACACAAAAACACTGAGTCACACTCTAATCTTAAGATGATTCAAAATCAGTGTGGAATAAGTGAAAAAGTAGAGGCTTTAGGCTGAGATCAACTTGAATTTGAAACTCATCTTTACCTGTTAGTAACTGCTGTTGTCTCAGCATTTAACCACACCTCTTGTGCTTTAATTTCTTAACCAGTAAAATGAGGATAATAAGACATATCTCTTAGGGTGGTGGTAGTGATATGTGTAGAGAACCTTGCATGATACATGGTTCTCTATCTTCCTTTAAAATATTACCATCAACATTACAATATTATAGTGATTTAAGGATTCCATTATCAAAAAGTGATCATGGAAAGACATGGATTTAAATCAACTGTTTTTCGTTTGTTTGTTTTGAGATGGAGTCTCACTCTGTCACCTAGGCTGGAGTACAGTGGCGCGATCTCAGCTCACTGCAAACTCCACCTCCCAGGTTCATGCCATTCTCCTGCCTCAGCCTCCCGAGTAGCTGGGACTACAGGCGCCCACCACCACGCTCGGCCAATTTTTCGTATTTTTAGTAGAGACGGGGTTTCACCGTGTTAGCCAGGATGGTCTCAATCTCCTGACCTCATGACCCACCTGCCTTGGCCTCCCAAAGTGCTGGGATTACAGGCGTGAGCCAGCACGCCTGGCCTAAAGGAAATGGTTTTATATCTTCTGTATTTGGTTATATTTAGAGTAATCATCCTTATTTTGAGAGTAATAGTGATTGATAGTGGTACTTTGTTTCTTTATCTTCTCATTTTACAACCATCTTTTTCTTATCCAATAAGCATTAAAAACTGAGTTAATTAAGAATAAGAAAAAAAAATAAATGATTGTTAGTATAATAATGAACATGCAATGAGTCACCAAATTGCTGACAGATAAAAGTACAAACTTCTTATCCTGCATCTGGATACTTCTGGGTCTGCGGAAGACCACTGTTACAGTTTTATTTGATTATTCATTTTTTTCCAAACACTAACTGTTAGCCCTCTCTAATTCAAATAGCACTGATCCCTTTAGTCCCAAGAACTCAGGACCCAGGCCTCTTCTGCCACCCCTGATAATTCTGAGACTTCATGGTTTTTCACTGCTCTTAGTTCTCTTTTCTTCCTCTGAATGGCCATAGCACTTAGTGCCTCTACCTTCATTCATAATCAATCTCACATTGCTTTGTGACATTTCTTGTGCAGGAGAGAGCAGTTACTTATCTTTTTTATTGTTATTTAATATTTCCTGTATTTATGGCTTATTTCACCAATTATATTGTCCGTTCTTTTAGAATGGGATGATATCTTGTACTTGTTAAATTGCCAAGTCAAAAGATTTTACAGTGTTCTGATTTGTTGACTTATTGATAGAATGTCTAAAAACAGATATATCTACAAATGTTGCGGTTCATATTACCTTGGACCTTGTAAGAATACTCTTAATAATGGACTCCAGCCCCAAAAGAAATAAACAGGTACATGAAAAAATGTTTAAATATATGCAATAAAAATTTCAATGTATCTATAGATTTTTTAAAATAGTAGGCTCACCCTCTCTTCTTGTCTCTTCCTTTCTTGTTAGAAACGTAATTACAAAGTGTCTTTTATGGATTAGGCACTGTGCCAGATACCAAGAGTTAAAAGACTCAGCGTTTGCAGAAATAATTTAAGAGACACCTGAATTTAAGTGACACCTTTAGCTAAAGGAGCTCAATAGGCATTATGGAATTTGTTTCCTTAAACATCCATAAGACAGTTCAGAGTGCTGATGATTGATTGCAGCAAGGATAGATGTTAAGAAAACAGCCTTATGTTGGAGATATTGCTCAGTGGTAGGTTGTGCCTACAGTCTTTGATTCCCTACCTTCTTGACAAGTGTTCTGTATACAGTGCTTTTTTGCATACAGTGCTCTCCTGGTCATCGTGATAAGCACAGGAAAGGAAAATTACATGGTGGAAAAAAGGAAAACTTCCTGATTGATGCCACACGATGAGACAGCTTTTGGAAAACTGGATATTCTATTTATAAACAGCCTGTAAATTGCCACCACAAGAACCTGGGAGATTAAATAACTGTGTTTCCTTTTTCTTTAGCTAAGACTTCCATCTTGTATTTTTAATTGTTTCAGCAAAGGGAAACATTTTGTTAGGCAGTGTTTTTGAAAGTTTTTGAATATCCATGGCATTTCAACATGCAGTAGAAATGGTCCAATTAAGATTAAGTAGCTGACAACTAAAGCAAATTATGTTAAAATGAATTTTGTATATTGATAGTTAATGAATATTAGAACTCAGTTATCTCTCTACACAAGTTTTATGAATTAAAAAATATGTTGAAACCAAAGACTTTTGAAATGCTTGGGAGTAATTTTCATTTATGTGTGTATGTATCATTGAGCTTCTGTTGTAATTAAAACTCTGTCAAGGTGCTTTGGAAGTGATAAAGGGAAGAAAGCAATAGCTGTCCTCTCTTTCACTTCTGTTATCCAATTTTATCAGCAAACCCTGACAGTTATCAGTACACCCAGTCAGGCCACTTGGTAACACTCTCACAATATTAGCATCTTAGCCCAAGACAGTGTCATTTTTTTTCTCTTCTTGCTGTCTTCTTCCACTCATGACTCCTTGCAGTCTGCTTTCCATATGGTAGTCAGTAAAGTTTTCTGATATTAAAAACTAATTTTAAAATGCGTGAATTATATAAACAAAAGTAATATAAGAGATTAATACAAAGAAGATTTCAAAACTTTATGGACGTGAGTATAAAAATTATGCCCTAGGCCGGGCGCAGTGGCTCACGCCTGTAATCCCAGCACTTTGGGAGGCCAAGGTGGGTGAATCACGAGGTCAGGAGATCGAGACCATCCTGGTTAACACGGTGAAACCCCGTCTCTACTAAAAATACAAAATATTAGCCAGGAGTGGTAGCGGGCGCCTGTTGTCCCAGTACTCAGGAAGCTGAGGCAGGAGAATGGCGTGAACCCGGGAGGCGGAGCTGCAGTGAGTGGAGATCACGCCACTGCGCTCCATTCTGGGTAACAGAGCAAGACTCCGTCTCAAAAAAAAAAATCATGCCCTAGTTGGAGATATTATGACATACCATATCATGAAATGTTATAAAAAATCATATCTTTTAGAAATAATTTTTAACATGGTAAAGCAACATGATGTTGAAAGCAAGAAATGAAGCTACAATAATGTATTTCTGTTACAACATGGAAAGAATAAAAGAAAATATACCTAATGTACATATAAGATTTTGTCACTTCCCTACTTAAAATCCTTCCATCTCTTCCTATCTTACCACAAAACCAAAATTATTTTCATGTCTTACTTTTGAATCTTCACTCTTATTTTTGGTCACTCTCCCATTGGCTCCAACCTCCTTGGTCTTCATTCAGTTCCTCAACCTGTCATTTTTCTTCTTGCCTCAACTACTTTGTTTTCGATTTTATGTCTGTAATTTAGCATAGTGCCTTGCAAATAATACGTGCTAAGCACATGCTTAGAGCACCAAAATGCAAATAGTAGCTATCTCTCTTTGGAATAGTTATGGGTGATATTCACTTTATTTATTTATTTATTTTGCTTAAAACATTTTCTATAGTGAACGTGTACTTTCTAGTTCTCAGAAGGAAAAGAAAAAGTATTGCCATTCCAGAATTGGAGAGCTGAGTAGGTGAAATTCTTCTAGGCAGGAGCAACATAGAAATTAGGTTATCATAAGCAGGTCAAGGGTCTGTTCAGGAAAATCAGTTAAGCAGGTAATTATATTCAGGTAACATGAGTGTCAGGTTAGGGAAAGCTGGTTCATCCAGAACTGTGCTTTCCAATACAGTAGCCACTAACCACATATGGCTAGTGGATTTAAATTTAAATTTAATCAAATTAAATTTAAAAGTTAGTTCCTCAGGAGTCCTAGCTACATTTCAAGTGCTCGATAGCCATATGTAGCTAGTCATATGTGGACAGTACAGATATAGAACATTTTCATCATCATAGAAAATACTGCATCACAGAAAATACAGGATCTAGGATCCTAGAGAGTAGGTATCAAGGAACAGGAACCCACGAGAAACAATGAAAGAACCGAGGCTTAGGTAATAAGTCTTAGCAACATGAATCTAGACCAAGAGTTTAGGTATTGAGCAAAGTGACAAAGCTGGAAGAATTTACTCTTTTGTCAAAGGCCTCCTGAAGCCATGCAAGAAACTGTATATGAGTGGTAACACAGCCCAAACTGGCATCTGTGTTAAATTGTATACTCTATCTCATTATGTCATAAATAGCTTCAGGAGAGGAGGAGTGCCTATTGAAAAGATTTCATGGGGCAAGAGTGAGATGACCTAGCCCATGAAGAATCATTACTAAAATGTATGGACAGTGGCTGGAATATTGAATGCTTGCCCTCTGTTAACTCATTTCACTTCCCTTCTGTACCATTCAAGATATAAAAGTGTGTATCTTGATGGTGATGGTCACACTACTACTGTCCTTAGGTATATTTCAGCTTTTCTTTTTACATATTAAGTAAATAGGGTAAAAGGCAAACAACTGATTTATTCAAACTGAGCAGAAAAGAATAAAATATTTAATTTCGAATTTCATTGTGTTTCGCTGTTTTGGATTCCTTAAAGGTATATGACTTAAAATGTAGATACAATGTATATTGGAAGCAATCGAAACATGTATACAGGTCCTATTCCCAAATACATGGAATGGTGTTAATGTGCTTGCAGCATAGAGCCATTTTGGTTAGACGATTATAGTAGCAGCTTACTTGTACTTTTGGTGAAATGGTAAGCTAATGATGTAGCCGTTAATTTGAATTTAGCAGACATTTAAAATATAGGTTTCTCTTACAGAGACAAAAGTTGCAATTTAAAGCTCTTTGGTGGTCTAAAAACAGCTTAATTCTGTAGTAGCATGGTAATAAGTACTAATCCAGCTTATACAGTGATTGTAGTATGTCATGTTTGTGAAAGATTGCTCAACTGCTTTCTCTGGGTTTTATGTTAATTTAAAAATAGCAAACATAAAACCTTATAACATCTTCATGCTGAGATAAACTGTTCAATTTAACTTGTGCTCAAGCAGCAGCTGTCAGGAATTACCTTGTTCCTCGTGGTTTTTGCTATCACCTTGTGTCCTTTCCTGCTAGAGACACACTGTGGGATGATAAAGTGCACCTTGTTAGGATTTATTGCTTAAATAATACCTGAGGCAAGATGAGCATTGGTAGCCCGGGGATTAGCTGCTGATCAAGTGATGTCATTCACTGTATTATAATCAACTTTTAAAAATTGATAGTAGTAAATTTTGATTTATTAAATTTTGTATTGCCTATGGATTGCCTGCATTCCCTTTGTGGGCATATTCATTACTTCTTTTTGGATGTTGTTGAGCTAAATATTTGAGAAATTGCTTATTGACCACTTTACCATTTTACAAGCAAGAAAAGCAAAGAGAAATGATGGAGATAATTTCCACTATTTAAAACTAGTGAGGGTTATTTCAAGATTAGTTATACAAATAGAGTGAATTTTCTTTTAATGATTAAACAAACTGAAAGAAGTGTTGGCATGGGCAGTCTCAAATGGTGAATATTATGAAAATTATTGTTGTTGGCCGGGCGCAATGACTCACGCCTGTAATCCCGGCACTTTTGGAGGCCGAGGCGGGCGGATCACGAGGTCAGGAGATCGAGATCATCCTGGCTAACATTGTGAAACCCTGTCTCTACTACAAATACAAAAAATTAGCTGGGCGTGGTGGCGGGCGCCTTGGTCCCAGCTACTCGGGAGGCTGAGGCAGGAGAATGGCGTGAACCCGGGAGGTGGAGCTTGCAGGGAGCCGAGATGGTGCCACTGCACTCCAGCCTGGGCAACTGAGCGAGACTGCGTCTCAAAAAAAAAAAAAAAAATTATTGTTATTTCTCATATGAATATATTGCCTTCTTTTATTTGAAAGGTTTTCTTTGGAAGGCTGGTTGGATTCTTTGGTTGTGGATAAGCTGGTGGGTAGGGGGACATGTGGTAGAAATAGAGTGAAGGGCTCCTCTCAGTTAAACATTAGCTATAGATAATTCACCCTGAGGGTAATCTTCATGTAGAAATTAACAGTTGGAATATGGCTAGAAATACAGATATGATGGGTTTATTGTTTATGGAATATAGAACTTTTTTCTTCTACTTACTGCCATTTAATGCCTGTTACTTCAAATGTGTAGTTTTATAAATGTATAACTTACCCAAAATTTGCAGTAGGACAATGTCTTGCTCCATGAAATCTTTTTATTAGACTCTCCCCTTCCCCTGAAGCTATGAATTACTACACACCTGTTCACATAGATTAATCAATTGTTAATGTGTTTGCACATTTTTAATTTTTCTATCTCTGTAAATATATACATATTAATATTTATTATTAGCAGTAGCATTTTGGCTGAACTATTTAGTAATTAACTGCAGACAACATGGCATTTCACATCTAAATAATTTGACATGAATCTCCTAAGAATAAGATTATTCTCCTACATAACTGTAATAAAATTATTGTATTTAATAAATTAAAGATTGACAAAAACTTGCAGTCTTATATTCAGCCCACATTCAGATTTTTCCTATTGTCCTAATAATGTCCTTACTAGGTGTGCTTTCCCCTTCCAGTATCCAGTGAAGGATCACTTACTGGATTTTGTTTTGGGTGTCTTTATTTCCTTTAATCTAGATTTTTTTCTTTTATGATATGGCATTTTTAGAGATCCAGTGAATTATTTTGCAGAATATTTGTCTGCTTATTCCTTACCAAATTCAGGTTAGGCATTTTTGGCAGGAATACTACACTGATGATTTGTATCTTTCTCAATGTATCACATTTAGAAATACAGGATATCACTTTGTCCCATTATTGGTCATAGAAAGTTTGATCACTTGGTTAAATTGATTTCTACCAGATTTCCCCATCATAAAAGGTATATTTTTGTAATTAATAACTCATATGAAGGCTTCTTTTAATGCATTTTTCTGCCTTGTGTGTGAAAAAAAAAATTGTGCTTGCCCAGGTGATAATGATTAAGAATGGGCTTCATTGCTTCCAGTAATATGTATGGTCAGGGATGGGGATAGTAAGAAAGAATAGAAGGAGAGGAGGAAGGATTACTCTGTAACTAGACCTACAAGTTGCCATGTATTCCCTTTTAAGGAAAGTATTGTTTGAAATTAATATTTTGTTGCTTTGTCTGCTGAAGATGAGATTTTTAGGTAAGCAAATATCTTCATGTTTCAGAATTTTCAATATAAGTTTTAGAGAGGCTTATATGTGATAGTGGTAGGGGGAAGGAATATGTTTGGACAAAATAGGGCATTGTTTGGCTATAATTTTTTTTTTATTTGTGTATAGCCAGACAAGTTTAAAAAAATAAATGCATCTCCTTGGTAAGATTTTTTTTCCCTTAAAGAGATAAATTATAACATTAATATAGCTATGTAGGTTTGAAGAGGGATTGCTGGCTTTTGGTCTTACGTGCCTCTTTTAGCCCATGAAGAAGACACTTGAATTCCTACTTGTGATATATGTACTTATTATGTAATCATTCTTCTTATGTGAAAGGCTAGTGCAGCAGATCGTATAAACACCTGAAGTTAGCCATTTGGCCTGTCAGCAAGGGAGGATTTATAGTAGTTGTAATCATGGTAATAACAAGGATGATATTTTGTATTTATTAAGTACAGAAAAAAGCACTTGCAATGTAAGTGGTCCGCAACCAATTCATATCTGTGGTGTAATGAAAAGCAGTTTGAGCTCTTAGAAGACCAGCAGTCTCTCTGCTTTGCCACTTTCTACCAGTGTGATCCTAGAAAAAACTCTTAACCTTCTTGAACCTGATTTTTTAGAATGGGAATTAAAGCTATAAAGGTCAAATTATGTTACATTATGTTATAAAGGTGGCATTCTATCAAAATTGTGCCATCTAAATGTCCTCAGCTGCTCAAGACCTGTACTTTGTCCCTCTTTTGTGTCCATATGCAATAGGTACCTCATTAGGGAAACATTTCCAGGTTGTCCCAGACAATTAGAATTGCTTTCTGTTTGTTTCTCTAATGTTTTGTGTATGTCTGTATTACAGGCAGCATTTATCCTGCTGAGCTGTCTTGTTCATCTTTTCTGTTCTTCCTGGTTAGACCCTGGCACATAGTAGGCATTTAGTAAATATATGTGGAATGAGAGAGTAAATTGACACTTTTTTTCATTTATAAACATGGATAGGCAAGCTTTCAGTTTCCCTTTTTCCCTAAAGATAAGGAATCAGCCTTTCATCAAATTTTTATATTTGTGCTTTATTAAGGGATTTTACAGATCATGCATCTGGTACCATTAGCAGTCCAGTAATGGAGAAGAAAAGATGTTTTTAAAAATACAAGTATTGTAAGATACTTTACAAGTGAGGGGAGGGTAAGAAAACATGCCAAGAGAAAAAGACCATACTAGATAAGCCTATTGCATAAATCAAAAGGGTTTATGTCATAACATGAACATGTGCCATTCCTGCTCATACATTGAATTTCAGTAGTTGGTTGCATAAAGAAGGAAAGTGTAATGAAACTGGCAAGCAAAGTATTCCCCAGTCAGCCTTATCTTTGTTCCATTTGTCCTTCAGATAGAGCTTTTCTTGCCTTTTTCAATAAAATCCATCCGGCTTTTTTTTTTTTTTTAAACATTTCTCAGTAACTGCACTGAGAAGACCAGTGAGATTCGGGGACTTTATAGTTCTAAGCAGCTGCTTTTTAAGAGATCAAAACTTAGAATGCTGCTACATGGTATTAAGGCTCAACTATTGATGTGTCCCTATAGGGGATGTGTTTTTCTTGGGGTGGGAAGAGGAAAGAGGAGAGAAGAGCAAAGCATGACCCCTTCAAACATACTTGGGACAGTAAACCCCAATTTTCTTGTTTCCTAGGACCCTCTTTGCAAGTTCAGTGCTTAACCTGACCGAACTGGCTGCCCTTCGGCCTGACCTTGGGAAACTGAAAACGATTCTGTATTTTCACGAGAACCAGTTGATATATCCTGTCAAGAAATGTCAGGAGAGGGATTTCCAGTATGGATACAACCAAATTCTTTCATGGTAGGTATACATTGTATCATTGTATTTGGCCCTTTGCTGCCTTTTTCTTTGTAGGTGGTTACATTTTAAATCTGGAGACCTACTACCATACACCTTTTTAAAAAACACCATAAGGTAGGTACAGATATTTAAACAATTCTTCCTTCTGCAGTATATGTAAGTTCACTAATCATTTTATAAAAATACATATATGTAACAATCTAATTATATGTTGAGCTAATTATCTATTTTTCACAACATTCAAAATAGAATTAAAAGGTTGGCAGGGACCTTCACCCCTTGATTTCATAATCTATTGCTTAAGGCGTTTAGAAAGTGCAGTTAGTCAACTCTTACTTACTAATAATGATCACTGTATTCAGCTAAAATCAAAATAGAGTTTTACAGAAAAATAAAAATTAAAGCATAATGGAGCAACTTGGGGTTTTGCCTCCCCCGCCTTTTTATTTTATTGTAAGACAGAGACGAGTATGGAAAATGAATCTTTAGGTAGTGCTTTCTTTTTTCCCTCATTGAGTCTTCTGAAATGACACAGCCTTAAAATACCATGACATTTTAAAGGTGATGGTCCTTCTCTATTGTTACTTCAACAAAGTGTATCTCCTGAAGCTTAGTTAATGAAAGAAGTTAGTAACAATTCTGAAATGGCTTTGCTATTGGATCCTATTCACATAACTGCAACAGTCAAACGGAATCTGTTTGTCAGTGATTTTGTACATTTTATTCATCTTTATTAACAGCTATTAGCAGCTGGGTTTGATGATGTGTTTATACAGACCCCCAACTCTTGCAAGAATGTTTCATAGTTTAGTTGACATAGAAAAACGCTATATAGTAATAATTCTGTGTTGTGTGCGTTTTGTGAATGTTTTCCTACAATCATTTTTACAAGCTGCTTCAATTGTGAAGTAGCAGTGCTATCAAAATAGAGTGGAACTGCTTCACATCAAATGTCTCATAAAAAAAAAGCAGCCGTTTTAAAATTTCATAATAAAATTAAAATACTTTATATTGAAGCAGAGAAGGAAAATATGTTTTAAAAATGAAAATAAAATCATTTTGTGCTTTATCAATATGGGAAACATTTGTAATATTCTTTTGATTTCTTGAATTAGCATCATTCTTTTCCTCAGATAGTATGTTTATTACCCCTGAGAAATCACTGGGAAAAAAACTAAGTCTATTTTTCCCTTTATGGGTGGCTTTAAAGTTAATGGAAGTTACATCCACTCATATCAGGGAGGAAATGTACCAAAAAGGATATTTCTGTAAACTATCTTGGATCTTTAATTTAGCATAGACTGGATTTTTAAGAATGTTAAGTTGTTGGGTCACATGCCCTTTGAGGGAAGCTGTCTAAAACAATTCAGCTCTCGATTCCCCCTCATTTTCACAAAACATTGTTTTTGCTCATAGGCAATGAGACTATAAAAGTTTTGTACATGAGTTTTCAGCATTGCGTTTCTCAAGAGGGTAAACTTATAGACAAGCTTGGAGAAAGAGAAGTGGACTTCATCATCAGTTGGCTTCTTAATGGGAAAAAAATGGTTCACAGTTGTCCAGAGGAAAAATAAGAGTGTCAAAAGGCAATCCTGTTCAGATTCTCTTTGAAAAGTATGACTCCTGCTTCCTCACATGTTTCTTTAGTTTTCTTGCTGACTTCTGCTTTTTTGGCACTGTCAGACTTCTTTCTTGACTGTGGGGCAGTTAAGGACTTCAAAGATGACTGACATAAGTACTCACCTTAAACAGTGGTTTCACTAACCCTCTGACTTATGAACACATGTCACAACTGTATATTATGACCTGTAGGTCGTTATTACAATATGTGACATATGGTGAAAACAGACTAGCTGTAAAACATCCTTCAACTTTTGGTATATTGTTATCTTGGCTTCCTTATTGCTTAGTGTTGTGTCAGCACTTCTGTGACATTCCTTTGTATTATTCATGTTGTAATCACCCGCACCCCCCAAATTTGCACTAGGTAGCAACTGATAAACAATACTTGTATGGAAAATCAGTTTTTTTTCGGGGGGGCATGGGAGTAGCAGGCCAACACTCTTTTTGTTCATTTTTTATTCTGCTATATATTAACGTTGTAATAGTAAATTTGGCTGTCTCAGCAAATATGACTTAAACGAAACTGACGATTGACTATGGCATTCCTATTCTATAAGCTCTACTTATTCTGTGGTGTTCTGCAGTCCTGTGGACATAACATGTCTTCTTTCCAGTAGTATTGATCTATCATTTTTAGGGTAGAATAAAACCAATTGCTTTGTCCCTTTAATCTTGTATACAGATGCTCCTCAACTTAGGATAGGATTACAGCCTTGTAAATCCATTATTGTGAATTGAGAATATTATAAGTTGAAATGCATTTAATACAACTAGCCTATCGAACATCATAGCTTAGCCTAACTTACCTTTAACATATTCAGAATACTTATATTAGCCTACAATTGGGCAAAATCATCTGGCAGCACAGGCCACTGTAGAGTATTGGTTGTTTACCCTTGTGATCATGTGGCTCACTGAGATTTGTACCTCACTGCTGCTGCCCAGCATCATGAGAGAATATTGTGCACATACCATTAGCCCAGGACAAGATAAAAATTCAGTTTTCGAAGTATGGTTTTAATTGAATGTATATTACATTTTCACCATTGTGAAGTTAAAAAAATCTTAAGTTTGAACCATTGTTGTTGCGGACTGGTATTATTACATTTATTTTGTTGAATTCAAAGGTCCATGGTGTTGCGGTGCTTTATAATTTATATGTACCTTTATGTAATCAGTTAGGACCTAGTGATCTGGATTTCTGGATCCATTTCTACCAATTTCTTCTATTTCTCTAGCTAGCCCAATATAATATAATATGATAGTGAAACAAATTATTTTGGGATACCATAATCCTTTCTGTGTAGTCCCAGAAATTTCAAAAACTTAACACAGTTCTTGAAGTAAAGGCTAAAGCAAGAAGTAGACTTTAACCAAATAGTGCTGAAGGTATCATGCCCTAGTATGAAAATAGTTTTGTCTGAATTAGTCTCCTTGAAGTTAGTGAGAAGTGTGACAGATGTTCTGTTCTCGGTAGTATGGTGTAAAACGATGCACATCACTGACATAGAAATTCAACATGGGTAGTTGGGCCATGAAGAAAAAGGAATTGCTGTACTTAATGTTGTTGATAATATAGAAAGTTCCTGGCATTGTGGAAAAATATGCTTTGGTTTGGAGTCTCATGCAATCCCATTAAATCATTCCATTTCCCTATTGCCTTTCCAGTCTGATGCCACCAATCAACTCCCTGTGATATAACAGTAGTGACACTAACTTAGCTCTTAGAGACATTTTGGTAGATACTGATGTGAAATGAAGAGTTCTTTGCAAACCTAAGGTGCAGTAAAAACTCTGATTAATCCATAGAGGTCTTAGGTTGATAAAAATTACTCTGAATGAGTCTGGGCTCATCATTTGCATTTGTCTTTTACCTTAATAGCCTGGTGGCTGATGTGGTTGTATTCAACTCAGTTTTTAATATGGAATCATTTCTCACTTCCATTGGAAAATTTATGAAGCTGATTCCTGATCACAGACCCAAGGATCTGGAAAGCATCATCAGACCCAAGTGCCAAGTTATTTACTTTCCCATCAGGTTTCCTGATGTGAGCAGGTCAGTATGTTCGACTCTGTTCTCAATATTGTGTCATAAATTATTACTTAAGTGTATAGAAATTGATGTTCTTCATGCCAGTTTTAACTTTTCAGCCTAAGTATGGTTAATTAGAGAATTTAGTTCTATCTTACCATGCTGTGATTTACAAAGATTTTAAATCATCATGTGTCTAACCCATCACTAAATAGTTCAGATATTGAGTCCTTCCTTTCTTTCCTTTTATTTATTTGTTTGTCAAAACAGCCTGGTGTTTTGCTTCTTTATTTTTTTTGTTACAGAAGTCATTGTCAAGCATATTTCTCAACCTTTGCATTCAGCTTATGTCCTTTGATTTATATATATAATAACTGGTCTAGATAAGTCAATGTTAAATCTCACTACTTGGATTAATTCATTTCCCATACTATTTTCTTTTATTTTTTTCTTTATTTTTAATTATTTATATTATCTTAATAAAGAGTTAAGTCTTCTGTATTGGTTTACAAATGTACCTGATTGCCATTTCTCTTTCTTAGTTACTAAGGACATTTTTTTTTTATTACCCTTGTTGCTGGGCCCACCTTGAATTAGCAGTGGATGATGTGGCTCAAAGGGAACATTCTGGAATTCCTTTTCACTTTTGATTAAACCTAGAAAACCTGTTTTTACTACCACTAGGAATATTTCTCCCTTGTGAACAGAAAGTTTACTTCAGCGGGACTCACACTAGCGGGAGACACTGCTGTTTTTTACTGACTGCTTTCTTAAAAGAGTTCAGGAACAGCTGTTTCATCCTCATCCCTGCAATGAAGGCAGGAAATGATTTAATATCCAAACATGCTATGCAAGAGGTCAGCATTAACTTCTATGTTCTGCACTACTGACTTCACCCATAGTTTGCTGTAGAAATGGTAGTCCTCATCTACACCCCTATTGCTGATTTATTTGAGTGTCTTATTTGTTAATATTTCACCGAAGAAAAATCTGCCCCATAGAAAATCAAGCTAGTGAGTCATAAAATTTAAGTTAGACCATCTTGCTTAATCTTTATAGAGTACAGAAAACAGAGGCCCAGAGAAGTAGAGATTGGCTTGTATTCACCTTGTCATTGTCACAGACTGGATTAACATCTAGGCTTTATGACTTCTGATTCCAATTTCTACTTACCATTCAAGCATCCTGTCATTACAGGTCATTTGTCAAAAACAGTTTATGATTTATTTGCTGTTTTGAAAACTGTAAAGCTAAGTGGAGCCATGATCACAAGCAATTTTCAGAATATATATATAATTATGTATATTATCTGTATGTATTTGTGCATACAGTTTTCTTATGTGTGATGAGAGAACTTCAACTTTTGAAAACTGTAATAGTTATACTTTGCCTGTGATTAACTAGAGCAGTTATATATCTGAATTTTAAAAAATATGAACCTTATATTTTGACATGTTTTAAGGATTTTTAACATCACATATAGGCAAAGCGTATATCTATAAGTGTGTTGGTGGTTATAGCTCCTCTTAATTATTACTGCCATAGAATTCTAAGTAAATGTTTTAAAATTCATTTACATCAGATATGTTTCTGCAACACCTTATGTTTAATATACCTGTGGCAGTTGAATAGTTTATTAATTTGGATGATATTACCATAAAGGAATCTAGCTGAATAGAAAAAGGTTAAGAAATATTGTGGCCAAGATAACATTCATAAGCAAGGAGTGTTATTTGAATTATTTTCAAATGGTAATTTGCTTTATGCAACCCAAACTCATATAGTGTAAGTAAGTGATTATTTGCATGAATGACAATCATTCTAAAGTCTGCAGTTTCAAAACCGTATTATTTTGTTGAGATGTTGAAAAGTATTTAGTAATTCCAAAAGCAAAATAACCAAGGTGATTAAAAAATGTATTTGA
Source organism: Papio anubis (assembly GCF_008728515.1). Lineage (NCBI taxonomy): Eukaryota > Metazoa > Chordata > Mammalia > Primates > Cercopithecidae > Papio > Papio anubis. Next base: position 28,011,779 of record NC_044985.1, on the reverse strand, counting down.
AGGCTTGTATCTTTCTCCCAATCCAAATATTATTTGGTCATGGGAAAAAATGAATTTAACTAAAAACAAAGCAGAAGATACAGTTAAATTATTAATCATTGTGCTATATAATATAATGGATATTAATTAGAGAGGGGAGAAAAGCCATATTTCCAACAAAATAAATGAAGATTTTTAGAGTTTCTGTCTGTTAAAACTCAGAGCATGTCTGTCACTTCGGTGGTTTCACTAATATTGGATTCATGGCACCTACTGCTACCTCTTGCCTTCCTCACTCATCTCCTGCGTCACTCCAAAGACCAGATAAATAGCAAGAGAGTGTATTCCCTTGAAAACATTTCATTATCTGTATTGAATATTTTGGGATGGGAAAGCTCTTAGATGCTGTAGTCACGTATACGTGTATTGAGTTTTGACCACCACTTACTAGCTGTGTGATCTGTACCTGTGGAATGACCTTGCACTTAGGTTTGTTAATGGTTGTGATTAAACCATCTCATAGGGATGATGCAGTGATTAAATGAAATAATGTATACCATGTACCTAGGATAGTGCTTAGCATACAGTAGACCCACAATAAAAGGTTATTTTATCTTATTACCCCCCCCATTAATTTATAACCTAGCACATTTATTGGCATCTGAATATAGAGGACTATCTTCCCTCCACCCCTTACCATCCTATAATTGACACATGAAAAGAGAACTACTCTTCTAAAAGCTGAATCTAATATAAATAAGGAGATTGGTTTTGTTTATTTTCTTTATCACCTTGAGTCAAACAATCCTTTGGCCTCACCAGACCCTACCATCCATTGATTGAGCCAACTTAATTTCACTCTTGTCCTATTTTCTCTTTCTTTGTCCAGCTTAACTTTCTTATTCCATCATTATGTTTACTCCCTTGCATATCCTCTCAAATCTTTTACACCTTTTGTTTCATATTTGATTGGCAAAAACCCTTGTCTGTTTAAATCTATGTGTTCATACACTTTCTTCCTATAATCATGGACTAAACATGACTGGAGAAAAGCATATCATACTTATTAGCATGTTCTAAATGTGTGACTCCTAAGATTCAGATGGGCCCTTTGAGCTACCTGGCAAGCATTTCCCTTCTTCTAGATAATTATGCCTTCTACTTTTTAAAGAACACTCCAGTACCAAATCTTCTATCTTCATTCTCAGCTGATGACTGAGGAAATAGAAGCAATCAGAAGACAACTTTTATTTATTGATACTACCAGGTCCACCCAATTATGTGCTTCTTCTGGGTGCATATTCTCCATCTTCTCACCTGTTACTGGGGATGAGCTGACCTCGCTTCTGTGTAAGGCCCCATCGCCACTTTTCCAGAACTTATCCATCCCACATACTCAAGGCCTATTGTCCTGGCAGTTTTTCCTGGTCTATTCTGCATCATCAGTTTTCCTTTCTTCTGAATTATTCTTATTTTTCTTTTGTCTGAATTATTTCTATTAACATACAAAACTATTACTATTTCTTTCATCTTAAACTTTTTTTTCTCCCTATTCCACTTCCTGCTTCTACTACCTCATTTCTCTCCTTTTCTTAGTAGCAAAACCTCTTAAAAGAGTTGTTTATACTTGTTCCTTCCTCCTGTTTTGAGTGAAAAGTATTCCACTGAAATTGTTTTAGTCAGGGTCACCACTGTCTCTAAATCCTGTGTTCAGTTCGTAGTCCGCATCTTACTTATCATAGCAGCAGCATTTGACACACCATGACACATTCTTCACTTGTCTGAGCACACATAGTCCCCTGATTTTCACACAGACTGCTGCTTCTCAGGCTCCTTTGCTGGGTTCCTCATCATCGTCCTGACTTTTTTACATTGAAGCCACTTTGGCATTCTTGACACTTAAGGGGTTGGTGGAGGAAGAGCCCAAGATTGAAGTGAGAAGAATAAGTAAGAGTCAGGAGGTCAACGCTGAAATAATTATCCTGTGGAACAAAGGGGAGAGAGTTCTAAGGAGATAATCATTAGTGAATTCACAGCAGTGAGGTTAAGTAAAGTGATGACTAAAAAGCGTCCTTGAATTTGACCATTAAAAGGTCAGTGGCATCCACCCTGCATTCTATTAAGTCACAGAAAAGTTTCATGTGTATTCTCACAGCCAAAGAAACTTAGGATTCAGGTCTGGATGAGATCTGTCTCTGTCTCTGACACACACACACACACACACACACACACACACACACACACACACCCTCCCCTTATTTTATGGATGAAGGTGCCAAGGCCCAGAGAAGTTATATGTTTTCTGGCAATCACACAGCTAGATATAGGCAGAGCAGGAACTAGAACTTGTATCTCAAAATCTTCATCCGGTGATCAGCCCACCACTTATTGTAAATGCAATTTCGGAGGTCTTGATTATCTGATTTTTCAGCTGACAGCAGATTAGCAGCATCAAATTGGGGGTGTGATAAAGGCAGTCTCACTGACAGCAGTAAAAAGTGACAGCTGACTGACAGCTTGACAACAAGGGAGGAGAGAGATAAACCATTTTGAAAAAAATATATGGGAAGTTAAAAAAAAAAAAAAACATAGCAGCCTGGAGCCATTCTATGGCAGGGCAGGCAACTCTACACATCAAATAACCCCTGCAGACATTTCTTCATGATTGTACAGCTTGTACATCAAAAGGATGACTGTGATTTATTAAGAGAGATTAAATGGTAACCAGTATGTTTCATTTTAAGAATGTAGGAAAATGCATAATCCACTTTTGGCAGAAATTATAAATGACAGCAAATGGAGTTAAACATTATACCTTACTTTAAGATGTGATCATGACCCATTTCAGGCTTGACCTCCTGGGCTCAAGTGACCCTCCCATTTTACCCTACTGATAGCTGGGACTGCAGGTGGGTGTCTTTCAATTTCCAGCTGATTTTTTTAAACTTTTTTGTGGAGACAGCGTTTCACCATGTTGCCCAGGCTGGTCTCCAACTTCTGGGCTCAAGCAATCTGCCCACCTTGACCTCCCAAAGTGCTGGGTTTACAACCGTGAGCCACCTTGCTTGGCCTCACATCTTGCTTTCTGACAGTGTCATCTTTAGATGGTAGAACTAGCTATAACAACTAACCCGTATTGATTCTTACTTTATGCTCTGCATTGTACTAAGTGTATTTATCATAAATATCTTAGCATTTAATATCTTTTCAATTCTGAAAGACTTTTCCTGTTGAAGAAACTCAGGCATAGAAAATGTAATGTGGAACTTTATGGTGCCGAGTGATCACATGGATAGGCAGATGAGTAAAGGTAATACTCTAGAAACCAGATATTTTTTAATACTGTTTTAGAACCCAGACTCTTAACAATTTTAGGTCATGTAATTGTCATAAAGGCACGGCTTAGCAGAAGTAGGGAAATTCTAGTCTCTAGTACTTGACTTTGACCAGTAAAGAACAAATGATTTATAAAAGTGAAGTGACAGAAAATTTGAATGAAAATGAGTATGTCATGGTAACATTATAAAACAAAGAGCTCAAGGCTTTTGAAAGCATATTTTCAAAAGGTTGAATTTCTGAAAAAGAAGATACATAAACAGGAATGAAAAATTTTAAGAAAGAATTTTGATAGAAAAAATGAAAATGGTCCTAAATAAGCAGTATAGGAGGAATACTTCAAAGAAAAAGCTGTGGGCTCAGGCTGTGATTTCATGTGTAAGAAATCATCTCTTTATTTTATTTTATTTTTTAAGTTATGTCTCATTTATACAAACTCTCTTGCCTCATAACTTAGCTTATAACGTGAAACGTGTCTTATAGGGCAGTGTCCAGCCCATCACATTAGATGTTAAGGATGGAGCAGGCTGCATCTGTACAGCATCCAACTTCTTCCATCTGTCCCCTACAATATTCTCCACTGAAGGAGGATCCATGTTTTTCATGCCACTAGACTGTCTTCACTTCCAACAAATTGGATCATGTAAGAATGTTTTATAGATTGACAGCAAATTGCAAAGTAGCGTTTCTTATCCTTGAAAAAGATCATCTCTTCCCAAGGAATTCCATGAGGGAGTCATGAATAGAGTGTATCAAAGTGAATGTCGTCTTCTTCAAGTCATATTCACCTGGATTAAAGGTGAAGAGCAACAAATGCTCAAGCTGTCAGGCTGATACTTGTATATATTTATCAATTGTCTGCCTTCTCTGTCCCATTATGGAAAAAGTTAAAATTTGTTTCATTATGGTTGCACATAATTAATGTAAAAAGATCAAATGTTTATGTTTCCTATGGAGACCTTAAAAAACATCCACTTGTTTATTTTTTAATGAGGAGATGAATGGATACTATATCCTTGGGAGTTTAAGTTTAGATTTTGAGTAAATTAAAGCAAAAGTACTTTAGATTCAGAAATATATACTTTACCTTGGTTTCAGGTCCAACTTAGTTGTCACAGAATATATCCAGTATCAGCCTTGCTATGATCATTACAATGGAATTTCATATATTTTCGTGATCATTTCACTGTCTGTTCCTATTTCCCACCACATTTGATTGTCAGAGTTGCCACAGAGTAAACAAGAGTGGGTTTTTCCTGTGAATTTCCTCAATTTGTAGTAGATTTTACATCCCTGGAGTAGGGATTATATAAAGAACATTTCTGCTTTCCTACCTCCTACACATTTTTGACATTGAAGGAAAGAGGGAAAAAGGATGTTGGTCATTTGGGGTAATCTCATTTGTCAAAACCTTACAAATTTCTCTGCACGTTTCTCTTCATCATTTCTATGTAGCTGAAATGAGAAGCCAAAACAGAGGTTTGTGGACTTTGCCTAACTAATTTAGAAACAAAAATAGGGAATTTTAAAAACTGTGTGAAAACTTTAAATGAAAACTCCCAGGCTGTGCAAACAAAGGCGAGGTGCCTAAGGGCTTTTTGAAGAATTCTTATTAAAGAAAACACTATTTTACATTGCAGAGCAGATGTGTCAGAAAACAACAGCAGATTCGTAATTGGAGAATTTGTGGATTGATAGGACAGAAGGCAGCCCCCATGGCTCCCCACTGAAAACTTTCTGTTTTCTGCCATCGGAGTTCTGCTTTTAGGGAGGGCGCCAGAAAACACCTTAATCTTCTTACCACATGTGGTCATGTTTCTGAGATATTTTGAGACAGTATTAATGTTGGACATATTAGTAAAACTACTGCCTTTGCTCTATGAACTAAATGAAATGGGTACTGTCTTCTTGAATCTTAATCTAAACCTAAAGTAGAAGCAAAGTTTTGACTTTACAAATTTAAACTTAACCATATTTGCTAACAGTTATGTTGGCTCTTCAGAATAAATGCAAAAACATATTTCTTTTGAATGTCATTAAAAAATTTATAGAATTGTGTAAAAAAACTTTTGATAGATTATTCTAATGTATAGCACTACTCACTGTCAAGAAATCTCCTTTATATCTAATACAAATCTTTCATGCTGTGTTAGATTCCAACCGTCTTCCTCTTAATTATCTTTGTTAAAAGAAGAGACAGTTTTGTTGTTAGCCATATATATATATTTTCATATATATTCATATATATTTAAATATAAATATGAATATATATAAATATATCCATATATTTATATATAAAGTATTCATATATTTATATATAAATGCAAGTATATGCAAATTAAGGAATGTTTATTTATAAACATTTATATATTTATACACTTAATAATATATAAATAATAAATATAAATATTTATATATAAATATATGAATAAAGTTACATAGAATAAACTCTTGTTTACTCCAAACATATATTTAATGAAATTATTCATGTTAACACCTAATTACAGTAGTTAGATTTCTGCTCTCTTGAGTTCAGCAGTTACTCCACCAAAAAGAAGTGCTCTGAATTCAGTAGCAACACCAAAAACTGTGATTTCATTATAGGATAATTTACTACCCCTGTTCACCTCAAGTATAAAGAACATTTCCTTAATTTTAAATCATAGACTTCATGTCCATTTTTGTCTTAGGCTCTTGTAGTCCTGTCCTAAGAAATCTGAGATGAGAAGCAAAGGTCACAGACAATGCAGGTAAATAACTAAAAATTAAAGAACATACTCAGCTAGGGACACCAGCCCAGGGGCATCATGGAGCAGGGCTGTTGCTAAGTACGGATGAATGTCATTCAACAGACTCAAAGAGGGGAATCAACAGAAGTTCCACTTGGTCTCTTTTCTCCTTGTCAGACTCAGAGGGCATCACTAAACTTCCCGTATCACAGTGACGGATCATCAGTGTAGGCCCAGCAAGGCAAGAACAAAGTATAAGTTATATACTCTATTCATTAAATGAGGGCTATGTACAATGCATGCTGGAAAGATTTCAAGTATATTGTTTTGAAGAATTAAGCTTTGATTGTCTTTTAAAAAGCCACTTACTCCAGTCATTCCATTTTTGGTAATGCTGTATTAAAAGATGGAAGTCAGTAGTATGGTATACAGGGGGGATTCCAGTTTGCGATTTACCTCTTACTACCACTCTTCAGCCTAGGGCAAATCACTAAACCTTCCAGAGCTGCAGTTTTCTCATTTGTAAGCTGAAAATTGAAATAGCAGCCCCCCCAACCTTAGGTGTGTTATGAGGACTGAGATGATTGTTACAATGTGCTGACTACAACCTACAACTTTTTGGCAGATTTTAGTAGCTTTATTAATACTTTCATTATCACCATTTTTGTTATCTATTGATCGGCTTTTTGGCAAGTTTATCCATTCAACATGACTCCAACTTGAAAAGTAAAGGGGAACAAAATTTTGAAAACTCTAGTAATTCTGTAGGTCTGAAGTTTATCACTAATTCAAATAAATAAAAAGACAGAGACTGTTTTATATTCTACCAACCCACATGAGAGCAGCCAAATGGTATAACTTAGCAATGTGAGCACTGTGTCATGTGGCAGGAAAAGTCACATGTACTGCTGTTCTGTGACATCTGCCCAGCAGCTATGATATTCATACGTTCCACATGGGTGATGAATGATGATAAGTGGATTGATCAATACAGAAGTAATTCTAGTTGTTTAGTATTCTATTTGAGAATGCTGGGAAATGTTCTGTGAAGTTTTCCATTAAAAAATAAACATTTTGGAAGATACCATTGAAAAGTAAGCTACCAGAATAATCTCTTACCCAGAGTGGTTCATTCCCTAATAAATTCCTGGTGAAAGATTTTGTTATGTAGAGAATTCTTTTAAAATATGCCTCAAAAAAATTAGGTGTAATGAAATTTACTTCCCAGTAGTTTAATTCTTTGAGGTTTTATATATGCCCTTGTTCACCCAATGTCTATTAAAAGTTTGTTATTTATGTGCTAAATACAAGATATTCTGGGATATAAGGATAAATAAGACAGAGTTTTTAATCTTAAGGTTAAGATCTTTGTAGAAATAATAGGCATACTCAGGTGACTTTAAGTACAAATAAATAAAAAGATGTGATTTTTATGGCATTTGAGCTGGGCACTGAGACTCACTAAGCTTTGGACATAGTCATAATGGCTGTCCTTTATCAAGTGCCTTTTCTGGGCACTTACTTTATGTACATTACTTTTCATCTTTACCAATCCCCTGGAAGGTAGGTACTATTAACCTCATTTTGCAAGTGAGGAAACTGAGATTCAGAAGGTTAAGCTTGCCTGAAATTGCATAGCTACCCAAACTGTCTTACTCTAATATTTGCTTCCATTAGTGCCATGTTTGTCTTGCTATTAGGGAATGGAGGTGAGTTAGAGTGAGTGAGAGGGCACATTATGAAGTCAGAGTATAGGTACATAGAATTGTGAAAGTAAATGAGTCATTGTATCTAGAGAAGATTAATTACCTTTGACTTAGTTGTGTGAGGAGGTGGTAAGACTATAGATGGGATTAAAACTAAGGAATTTAGGCTTTTGCCTGTAGTCATTTGGTAGCCATTGTTACACTACAGCATGGATAACTTGGTATTGATGAGTAGAGTATTGATGGAAAAGGAGATAAGAAGCAGAGAAACAAGTGAAAAAACTAGAATAGGTATTGGAGATGAATTGGAGAACTGGCATAACGATGAAAAGGAGGAAGCACACGAATAAGCTGGTTGTACACTTGACAGGTTGATGTGACAACTTGATGGAGGAGAGTCAGGGTGGTTTCGAAGTATTGATTATAGTGGCTGGGGGAAGATCTGTGCTATTGGAATTGAGAAACAGATTTGCTGCTATAAAGGTGGTGAATTCAAAGTTGTATGTATTGAGTCAGAGATGAGTCAGAGGCTCGTTTAAATGGAGCTGACCTGCAGGAAGTGTGATGTGTTATATTGGCCTGTGTTTGCAGAAGGTTTGGTTGGATTTGCCCTTTCCTTTGACATACTTGATACTACTCAAATTATTTTTTCAAATAAATATACTTGTTTCTTATCATTTGTTACTGATGCATAAAAATTGAGTGCAAAATTTGTAACACTATCAGATCTTTTCAACTCTTTATTTCTGGGTAAGCAGGAGTATATTGAATTACTCTTCTCTTTGTCTTCTCAGAGTTCAATAACATAATTGCTTTTGGTCCCTTTGGATAGGGAATCATCAGATGAAGTACTGTATGTTGATAAGACAATATGGTGTAGTGCCTAAGAAAACTGACTTTGATGTCAGACAGAGCTGTTTCAATACCATGTCTTCTGCTAACCAATGGCTGCTGTTGATAAAGTTGCTTGACCTTTGCCACTTCATTTTTTTTCTCTTACTGGTCAAGTAGGGGGAGTAATTTCAGTGATGCTACATTGTTGTGAGAATTAAATGAAGTATTGTGTGTAAGATAGTTGGCAGAATTCTTGAGGTATAGTAAGCACTAAATAAATGATCGTTGTTATTATTTTTAATTTGTGTGTTCTCAAAATGGTATTGTTCTTTCATTAACCTATATGTAATGTCTTTAATTTTCTGTAGAGCCAGAACTCTGCCACAAATTGTAATCCAGTTCTACTTCAGTAATTTTAGGAGTGTCATATGATGTTTACTTTATGTCAACTTAGTGTTTTGTGTTTTTTGATTAACAGTTGCTTTCTCTAGTACTAACTACCTTACCATGCTAGACTGAGTGCCAAAATTCTACTTAGAAACATTGCTAAGAATATTAAATCCAAGTACGTTTTTATGTGTGCACTTCTCTTGCATGTTTTGAGGGTCTTCTGCACTTTTGGCCTAATAGTGAATTACAGAACTTTCTTACCTCTATAAGGTTTATATCATTACCAGCTATCTATAGAGGTGCTTCTGTGAGTGATTAGAAAAGATAGGCTTTCCCCTGTGGGGTGGCTGGGAAAAGTGTAAATTACTATTATAGGTTTATTCTTTATTATTTTTTTTCAGAAACTAGTCAGCCCTGTATCACGAGATTCAAAAAATTAACTTTGAGGATATTGAAAAAGACAGCCTTCCTACTATGTTATTTTTCAGCAAATGATGTCTCAAATCCATTTATAAAAAGAAATGATATGATTTCCTTAAGTTTGGTTGTTTTGTTCATACTATATTTGACTCAGTGTTGCCTACAAATTTATTAGTAAGTGTTCTCATGAAACTTGTTATCAAATAATTTTCACGATGTTTGGAAGATTTCTATTTTGTTCATCAGTACTATTAAATATGGTACTGTAACACATTTTGTAAAAATAACAGTGAGAACTTCATATAGGATATCTAGTTATAATTTTTCTTTAAATTAAGGTGAGCTCACTAGCTGCACAAATGATATTCATACATTCCACATGGGTGATGAATGATGTTAAGTGGATTGATCAGTACAGAAGTAATTCTAGTTGTTTAGTGTTGTATTTTAGAATGCTGGGAAATGTTCAAATACTTAGCCCTCCTTCAGTAAATTCATATTTTCTTGCCTGTTTTTCTAAACTGGAATCTTGATCCTGTTTCTTAAATAGCCATGAAATGAAAATGGTAGAAGTTCTTCCTTATTTCTTCCTTGGTCACACACTAAAATTTACTTATAATTAGTGGGCATCGAGAGAAGAAATAACATTTTAGCACCTCTTCTCTCCTATATATTTTCATGTATCCATGGAAATATAGTCCTTATTTGAAATTCAGTCCCTAGTTGAGAATGTGCTTCCTGTTCCTGTCATCAGCTTTTGAGTTCATGAGTCTGGCCTGTACCTCTAAATTTATTTACATTTGGAGAGCTCATTTATCTGTTTTGGACACCCACCTATTTCAAATCCAGTGCAAATCTGCTTTACTGAGTATCTGCTGATACCTTGAGCAGACCAAGTCATCTATGAGTAAAAGATGGGTCTATTCAAAGCTACTATATTTCATTTTTATAATATCAAAACTCATTTTATAATACTGAATCCTTAAGTGCATGTTATAATTATTTTCCACTAATTGAAGAGGGAGCTTCTGTCTCATGATGTGAGAATGGAGTTAAAAGAGACAGTGGGACAATAGAATACCCAGGATATAGTAATAAATTCTGTTGGAAACAAAAGACAAGGAGAAGACAAAGGGTGGGGGGTGAGTGAACTCAAAACAATTCATAAGTTTTTGAAAATTCTTGTATTATTAACTAATAGAAAAATCAGACAAAAACGTCAACTGCGTTTCCACTGTAGACAGATTCATTCTCTTTTCAGTTTTAGACAGTCGATTTTGTTTTAATGAAAGAATAGAATCAGAACTTTTCAGAACTGGAAGGGTATCTATGAAATAAAAACTTTAGAACTCTTCCCATCCAAATCTGTCATCTGATAACTGGGGAAACTGCAGTGGAGAGGTGTTTATCTGAGGTCGTTAAGAGCACTATGGCAGCAGAATCAGAATTTAGAAGCAAAGAAAAAAACTGCATGAGATTGTTAGTAATGTGGTACTAGAGTCATTCATTGCATTAGTAGTTAGGAGAATAGGATTAGTCAACATTGACAAAATAGATCCATTTGTTCAGGAATAGATGGTATTCAGAAATGTCTTAGAAGAGTCTCAAATATTTCAGTTGCTTCACAACTTGTGGGTATTTTTCACTGAAAATAATTTTATTTCTCTGATCTGTAACTCATTTTGAGATGAAAATGCATATGACTCAGTGAACTCTACTTGCTGATAGCATATTTTGTTCTTCCAGTAAACACTGGACTACTCATATAAAACTTATTCAAAGAGTGAGGAATAAGAGTTTCCAGCATTTGAAACTCAGAATCTGTAAATTATTTTCTTGTCTCTCTTTTCTGGGATTTGATATCACAGATCCTGAGTGAATCAGTATTATGTACAACTATCACATTTTTTAATGCTTTCTCTTTGCAAGTTTTATATATATTATTTATCTTTTATGATTAAATTTTTTTCCGAAGCTCTCCCTCCAGGTTTGTCTTCAGAGCCTATTTAAATTTTCCGTTGCAGGGTGGCTGTAGCAACATTCCTGTTCTGCCTCTTCCTGTGGCTATCAGGTGAATCCCTCTTTTTGTCCGAGTCCTGTCGGTTGGAATAACTGGATGACGTCATGAGGGGTGGGCTGATGTTCTGGTCAGTTCAGAGTATGGGATAGTGTAAGGGAGAGTTTCATGTGTTATAATGTGGTAAGAGGGAAGAACGTAAACTTAGGAGTCAAACTTGGATTCCGGTCTTAGCTACTTTCTAGATGTGTATCTTGGTCAAATTATGTCACCTGTTCAGACTCTTAGATTCTCTAACATTAAATCCTAGGGATCAAGTGAGGATCATGTGAGAGAGAACATAGGTAAAGTGTTTCACCCAGTGTGTGGGGTATATTCCCTGCACATCTCTCTGCCCTTGCCATGTATGAGTCACACCTACTCCTCTGCTACACTTTATCAACTTTAATTGCCACTCACAGGCATCTAAACTGACCTCTTTTTTGTTGCTACCTCAATTTCTGATGCTTTGAGGGATTATTAGAGTATATGACTCAATTTGCTCTTGTATGGATAATCCACATACCACTACCATGTTTTGTCAGTGTGTTCTTCCATCTTTTCCCTCATGACTAACTTAATTCACTTCAATAACTTTTTGCAACGTAAGTCCTATTCATTCCTTTTATAGAACTTGGGATACTCAGGACACTTTCCTGCTGCTCATGGGTAGGTTTCCTCTGCTCTGTTTTGTTTACATTTTATTTTTTGCGTGTTTGTTATGTTTTATTTGGTGGCTGTTTTTCAGCATTAGCACTGTGGAACAGGGCTGTTGTGATCAATGACAATCAGGTATTCATATCATCGTATGTAATCTTAGAATACTTGACTCTGATTGAAAACCTGTTTCTCTTCATGCTTGTAAGTATTTCTTTTATATGTCCTGAATGTACGGGTTGGGTTGAGGGTGCAGTACTTCTAACTGTAGGTAGATGATTAATATGCGGGTAAGCATTAGTGTGTTAATAGTTTTTTTTGTGTGTTCTAAAGAGAGTATGTCTTAGATGTATTTGTCAGGAAAAAAGTTAGTATAAGATTTTATAGTTTAGCACAAATAAAATACCCACAGCTAACTTGTGTTGGGTTCAAAAACCCTTCTAGTTATTACCAAAAATATTACATTAGAATTTTGACCCTTCAAAAATATAATCCTTAGGTGACAGAGCCTTTTCTCCTCCCAGTTGATGAAGTATCACTCCATGAAACATGCCTTTGGGGTCTAGTTATGTGGCCTGTATTAATGAAGTACAGTAAACCCCCACTTAACATTATCAATAGGTTCTTGGAAACTGTGACTTTAAGAGAAACAGCATACAGCTGGTCCTCAAATAATACCATTTTGCTCAATGTTGTTTTGTTATAAAGTTGTTGAGGGAAAAAATGATTTTGCTTATTGTTTCACTTAAAGTTGTACTTTCCGAGAACCTATTGAAGTCGTTAAGTGAGGACTTAGTGTATGACCGTATGCATCTCCTCAAATACTGTGATTGGTTTTTCTGCCTTAAGTAAAAGCCAGTCAAACCACAATTATAACCAGGTTGGTAAAACATAGCCCATATCTGTGGTTTTTCTATGTTAAGTGGACATCATAATCACCTGGAGAGCTTTAAAAAGTCCTGATGTCCGAGTCTGTTAAATCAGAATATCTGGGGTTGGAACTAGGTTGTTTGTTTTTTTGTTGTTTGTTTGTTTTTTTTAAATTCCACAACTTATTCTACTGTGACACCAAGGTCGAGAGCCGCTGACTGAAAGCAGCTCTACCAAATTACAAACTGTGGAAGGTCCACATACCTGCAGTAGCCTCTCTTGGTTGCATCATGACACCCTTTTCAGTATTGCCAAAATTATATTCCTGTCTGCAAGTGTCCTCAGGCAATCTGTAGTAAAAAAATTATGTCTCCAAGAAAATGAATTTGTATAATTTTCTGGCTATCCTGATGAAAAATAAGAAAATGTTAAAAATTGTATTTATCCTTGATCTCTTTCTCCATACGTGTTGGCATTCCTCCATTTCCCATTGACTTAACGTTCAATTTTTCTCTTTACTGTTTTTCTTGGGTGACATTGGGAATTTTTACCATCTGATGAAGGCAGATGTATTTTCAAATAAAAATGTCTTAAGCATTTGTTCTTCCTACTATTCCTTTCTTTGGCAGAATATTCATATAGTTGATAAATAGTTTGCTTTCTTTAAATACCTTTTCATATAATCTTTGTAGCATGTTTCATGGGTATTTTAACCTAGTTTTATGGTTTTTCATGAAATAAGGTATTTTCTAAATATGTTATGCTGAATTTAACTGAAATAAGCAGTTGTACTGTATGTCTTTAAAATGATGATGATATCTTGCATTTTAGGGTAACACTTTCATCCTGAAAGATTCCAAAGCACACTGAGAACGGTTACAAATTATACAGTGCAGCACAGTCACCATTGTAGAGTGAAGCATGGCAGCTGTTTAACAGCTCATCGCAACACTACACAGCAGGTTAGGGTACAAAGTGAAGAATAATCATGGATTCACTTGAAAAAATTACTAGGGGGGTGAGGTAAGCAGAATGTAATTACCTAAGTTGGAATTTATCCAGGACATGAGGCTAACACCTCCAGTCTTAGAAGAGAAGCTCTGATTCTTTAATAACCATGTACTTGCTATGTAACTAAAATGTAAGGGTGCTTCTAGCCTCTTAAAATCGTAAATGTATGCTCAGTGTTCCAGTTGAGACTTGAAAAAAAAAAAAGCCCTCTTTTGAAAAAACTCACATGTTCATAATAACTCGGGGATGATAGATAGGCTTCTATTTGCATGCCATTTTTGGCTCTCAATGGCTGTTTGGAGCTTGTCGAGGATTCCAAGATGTTCAGAATTAAAAATGAATTCTATAGTAGATTAGTAATGTCTGCCATGGGCATGGCAAAAGTAGTGCTTACACCTGTGCTGAATTTTCTAGCTCCAAGAGTTGGCTGTTAGTTTCCTGGGACAATTTAGCGATACTCTTAATTCTTTTCAAACCTTTGGATTAATTTTAATTACTCTTTCAGACATATTTAAGTTTTCCTAAGAAAAGTTTAGGGGAAAAGAACATTGACAATTTTTTAGTAACTGTCATTGTTGGGGTTAGAGATAAAAAGATACAACTTTACGTCAAAAATTTCAATGCAAAAATGTCTAGCAAAGGAAGCAAATGGTGTCAGATTGGGTTTTCATTTGGAAAAATAAATCAACATCTGAGAGAAGCAAATGGTAATTAAGTTTAGGAACACAAGGTAGCAGAAACCTATTACTAAATCAAGGTGAGAACTGAAACCAGAATTTGGTTTGTTTGAGGAGTAAACTTTGGAACATAGGATAATAGGGCCCTGGCTCTGAAACCAGCACCAGGGATAGCTCCCAGTGATGGTGGCTTCTCCGTGGCTCTTCAGTTCTTTCCCATTCAGACTGTCCCTCTATCTAGGACTTCCAGCTCTGTGGCTTAGTAATGCCTATAAAATCAGGAAAATGGATCCTTTCATCCTGCTAATGTTAATATTAGAAATAAGTTTGTAAGCGAGGTACTGTAAAATTCATTTTACATATCTTATTTAATTCATACAACCTAATATGTTAGGTATTATAACTCACATTTACATATGAGAAGATAAAGTTAAGTAATTTGCCTGTAGTCACATTTCAAGTGAATGATGACACCATAAGTTAAACTTTGATGTGTCTGGCTTCAAAGCATGTGTTCTTAATAACTGTACCACAAAGTTACATGAGAATGAGATCATTGGTATGGCACTTGCTTCTTATAAAGCAAAGTGGCTATAAGAACATTCTGGAGGTTTAAAGCATAGTTGAGGAGGAAATTTAGAATGCTTCTACTAGCAGTCTTGGGTGTGGATAATTTGTATGTTCTTCTATCTTCCAGAATCATTATGGATAGAGTTGTTAGAACTCAGTTTTTTGTAGTCCTTTTGGTAGGATCCAAGTTATTTGACTAGAAAACAATGTTTTAGTTTGTTTAGAGGGAATTCCTGCATTCTTATAAATTTGGTTAACGTAATCTGTAAATTACTTTAAACTTGTGATATTTTGATTCTAGATCCTATATCTTTGTCTTATTCCCTATTTTATTTCCTCTTATTACACACTGGCATCAATGGCTATAAAAGACCTTCTTGCACTCTGATTTAGAGAAAATGAAACCATGAGCTTCCTTTTAGTTGGATCTATGACTCTAATATTAAAAAGACAAGGACTGAAAAATTATGGATCATATTTCAGTCTATAGTGCTGTGTTCTTACTCTTCTGAGAAGTTGGTTTTCCTTATATTCTTAGATATTTCCAAGGAGGAACTCTAAACCAAAAAAGATTAGTTGTCCAATTTAAAACAGCCTTGGTCTAAGTAATCATCTAAAGTTCTAAATAGGATGATAAAATCATCTTTTCATTTGATGATGGGGCCACATGGTAAAAACAAACTTTATTTAGTTATCTGTGTTATAAAATAATTTTCATACCTATATATCAGGAATAGATACTCAAGTTTACACCTGTGGTCTTGTAAGTCAAGTTTATGCCTGAAGCATGCTCAGATGTTCAGGTTATAAGACTCCTAAAAATGCCTTAGAGTGGAAGGACTGACAGACTTTTAATCATGGTAATGCTACCATCACTTTTGAAGTCTCTGTAAGTTATCTATTACTGTACCTTTATGACAGAAAAAATAATATTCTAAGAACAATGTGATAATATGATTGGGAAAATTTAGGAGGCATATGATAAGTAGCCGGACACTGTTTTTCCGTGGCTTGTAGTTAAAGTGTAATGACAGTGTGTCAAATTCTACTTATATGGCTTTTAAATCTTTATAGATAGGTAATTTAACAATTTTTAAAAAGTAATTGATAAGTAATCTAATAATTTATATGGTGTGTAAAAGGACATATAAATCATTTATTATGCAGGTCATATTTATCTTTCTTTTATAGGATATTATCATTAAGAGGGGTGTGTGTGTGTGTGTCCATGTGTCTGCATGTGTGTGTACCTTCATTTTGGGTACTTTGAGGCAGTT
Organism: Papio anubis; assembly: GCF_008728515.1. Taxonomy (NCBI): domain Eukaryota; kingdom Metazoa; phylum Chordata; class Mammalia; order Primates; family Cercopithecidae; genus Papio; species Papio anubis. Next base: position 27,995,267 of record NC_044985.1, on the reverse strand, counting down.
CTATTGCCTTTCACATTGGGCTTGCAACCCCAGCTGCATATTAGAATCTTGTGGAACTTTCAAAACCCTTTATGCCCAGGTAGCAATCTAGACAAAATAGGTCTGAATTTCCAATAATAGAACTGAGATATCAGTACGTCTTTAAGCCTCCTAGGTTAGGGACCACTGATAAAATACCTGAATACTTAGTATTTACAGCTTGTACACATGTAGATAATAGCATGGAGAAGATGAAACAAAATTTCCTTCTCCTAAAACAGAGGAGAGTTTTTTGGAGGGTTGTGGTAGGTTGCTTATTGAAATAGGGTGAGCAGATAGATCATAATACTACAAAACTTTAGGCTGAAAGAGACTTTCATTTAGTATGCTTTCCATTAGCAGTGACTTAAGTAAAACACCTGAAGAAAGATGTAAAACACCCACAGTTCACCTGGCCACTTGTGCAGTGTTTTTTCTTGACTCCAGCTGGTAGCCAGCTTATGACCTGAATCTTGATAAATAGCACTTATAATATTTTCTTAGCTAGTGTAACTTCAATAGCAATACTTTTTCTTCTAATGTCTTACCCTTATAAAATAGCACTAAACTATTTTTCTCAATAAATCCTACTGACACATGGTCCCATAGATTAATTATAAATTGCATAGAAGTACTGCCCTTTGTCAGTTTTAAATTTGTAGCTTTATCTTCTCTTTCTCGTCTTTCCAGGCTAAATGGAATTAGAAGCTTAAAGAAACCTGATTTACATGGAATCTATTTCTGTTCTCTTATTTTAAACAATAGTGCCATTAATTTTAATTCTAGGCTGTTTGGTTCCTCTACTATTTTCATTATTATTATAATTAAAAAAGAGTCATCTCTATTTTTACAAACCCCTTTATTTTACAAAACTGTATAAACATATTTTTAGGGAATAATTTTTTCCCCAAATGCTATTATTTACCTAGTGGGCTCTCTCCATAAATTGAATTAGGAATAGCAAATAACTTTTTGTTTTATTCATCATCATCGTCTTTTTTTTCAAAGTGAAGGTGAAGGGGGAATGAGCATCAAAAAGGACTTAGACAATTATGGAAATAAATATGGGGCTTCTTTGGCATGGGTACTTGAAAACACCCCAAAGTAGATGGAATGAGTAACTTTAGGGCTTAGACCATTTATCACTGAAGCTATAATGCTGGCACAGCCCTGCAAATATTTCCTTACAGGATTTTATAAACATTTCACAATAAATGTATTTTGTTAAAATGGTCTTAGGTCCTATAAAACAGAGCCTGTATTCCAGGAGGAATTCTTTTGGAGTTATTTAATAGTAATCCTTTCACAGTACCTCCCTTCTTCATACTTTTTGTTCCCATTGCAATGCTAGTGTCTTTGACCAGAAGGTAGTGTATGGTAGATGCACCTGACAGCAACAACTTAGCATACCCTGAGAACGACTGTATGGCGGACATACTGAATGTGTGTTCGGCATTCTGAGCTAAGGAGTCTGGGAGTAGCCAACCCAGAGATTCATTCCTTATCAATTAAGAACATCTGAGTCCCGGTCTGTCTCTAATGTACAGGGGATCAAGGCCCTTTGCCTTGGGTAGAATGAAGGTTGCCAGGTGGAGGTAGTTAATGGGAAGATGCTAACTGAAAATGCTATATAAACTGCATACTGTGCGAGGGTAGTGATTCTCCTGACCAGTGTGCCGCCACCAGACCAATGGTTCCCCTGCCCAGTCTGCTACCCCTGGACTCTCTCCTCTGTATGTAAGCCCCCGGTAAAACCCCATTCAATGGCTCTGAGTCTCTTCTTCAACCCCTTGGACATAGTGCCATCCCCGTTGGACTTGATAGGGGTTTGGCACAACAGGTAAAGACAGCTAACACTGAGTGTTAGTCGTTCCCTTTAAATGATTGAAAGGAAAGAAAATATGGCCTTCAAGAGTTATATTTAAGTATGGAAACTATTATTACTGAGATGCTGACCCCGTTACTTACCCTTTGAAATAGGGCAAAGTAGTATCAGAAAATGTGGAGAAAGTGAATTGTTTTGGATGTAACGAAGACCTTGACTGTAATCCTGATGCAACATTATTATAATCAATAAAAGGCAGAGCCAGTTTTTTTGTTTTGTTTTGGTTTGGTTTTGGTTTAGGCAGCTCTTGAAATGGTATGATTTAAGGGGTAGCTGAGAAGACTCAAACTCTCCTCCAGGTATCTCCCTAATACTTCCTGAAGTTCTGTCACCATTGTGAGAAGCAGTTCTTACTGAAATCCCTTTTTGTAGTTGAAGGTTGCCAGATAACTCCTGAAATTATATATAGAATTTCGTGGGAATGTGTGTACATGTGTGTGCTTTTTGAGAAGATTCATAGCTATCGTCATAGCTTTATGTATCCATAAAGATATTCTTAAAAGCAGATGTCCATCATATAGTTTTAGTTTATAATTTATTCATAGTTATTTCCGTCTGGTTATCTTACTAAGATGAGGAATTAACCTCTAGATCCAAAACTATAACTTGGATGTTCTGACCCCCAAATCTTTTGTTCTTTCCCAGGAACCCAGAAGATGAAGGAGTTTAGAGTAAAGGGTAATAGAGATATTGGGGCAGCTGCACTTGAGTGAGGCACTCTGATTTTAAGTACCTACCTAGAGGCTAGCATGATGGTAGTAGGTATGGAAGGCTTAGCAGGTGAGGTGAGTCAGAAGATAGAAAAGGTGACGTGCATAAGAAGGTTGAAAGGCAGCAAAGTCATAAGATATTTTTCACAACTTTTAGATCATCTCATACTAGAGGAAATTGGAATTGCATTCCCAATAGATTTTTATTATGTACCACAAATCTCATATTTTTTCGTTTTCATTCTTTCATAAAATTTCTGAAGATTTATCATGACTTCTTTCCAGCCCTTCACTGTCTGCTCTCTAATATCCTAGTGATACATAATAACAGTAACTTTGTCACATTACTGCCTTTGAAACTATTCAGTACCACTTCAGTTTGTGAATTAGTTTTATATTTTAACACTGTAGTTTCTAGGGCAGGTGTTAATAACAGGTTTTTTGTTTTTGTTTTAATATGGGCATACACAGGGTGCTTATATTCTAGAGGCGCAGGATCTGGTGAAGAAGAAGAGTATGAACAGCGAGAGCACTCAGCTTTAGACAGTAGACCCCTTTTATTTGTGATTTTCTTTGTTTCTTGAAACAGCCCTATGAAGCAGGTACTCTGTCTTACTTTACAGTAGAAAATCCAAAGCAAAATTCAAAGTGTAAAAATCCTAAGCACCTTGCCAGAGGTCCTACAGGCAGTCAGATGGCAAGGCTGGCCTCTGACCTTGGCCCTTGCATTGGAGAACCTTCACGTTTCATCACTCTTCTGATATTGCTTCCCTGGTCATTGTACCATGCAATGTGCACAGTCTGCATGAGGTATACCAGAAGTAGAGTTAGGATAGAACTGCAGAGAAGATGACATTGGAGCTGTGCCTTGGAGGATGGAAAAGAGTTCCTTTGCCTATCTAACAGGAGCAGGAAGGTATTTTCATTTCAGGGAATACTCTAAGACATGGTATTATCTTTTAGAAAGGCAATAGTTCCTCGTAGCAGTAGCTTGGGGTGCGACTATCTCAGGGTTTGTGCACATGGTTAGTGCAAAGTTAGAAATCAAATTTACATAATCTGAATTCCTCTTTGCCTCTCAATACCTCTAAATTTTAATTCTTTGTAGTTATGTGAACAGATGAACTCTGGGAATTAATCCTGCATTAATTAGGAATTAATTAATTAATTGGGAATTAATTTGCTTCCTGAACCCTGACCCTAACCCATAGTTTCTACTATTCATCTATCTGGTCTTTTGCCCAGACGTTAACAGCCCTGTATTTAAACATGAAGATTTAAACATTAAACATTAAGATTCTTACCTAGTGTATAATTGCAAGGATTAATCTATGAAACCTTTATTTGGGCCAACAAGGCATCCAGACCCTGAGTAAGTTCTGGGGAACCAAAGTTGCTAAGTCCTTGCTACCCAGGAATTCTCATGATCCATATTTTTAAATTTTTATTTATTTATTTATTTATTTATTTAGAGCCGATCTCTAAATAAATAAATAAGTAAATAAATAAATAAGTGTACTATAGGTCTTAAATAAATCTTGAGTACTTTAAAATACTTCACATTATATATGGATTAGCATTTTATGTATATGCATGGAAAACTGACATTTGAAACTCACATTTTACACAAAAAACACTAACTTATCAACCTGTCAAATAAAAAATCAGCTCACACTGACCTATTTAAAAGTCAAAGTCAGTTATTCATCATAAGGCAAACAAGATACTAGCAAAAGAATTACAATTTTATCACTCAAACTTTAGTATTTTATATTCTTCAATGATGTAATTATTTATTATTCTTAGAAACTTCATGTACTTAGAAAATTATGCATTGGCAAATTAATTTCAGAGTCTGAAAATTTTTGTACTTTATAATTTTTTTCTAGAAGAGATGTATAGGCTGAGTTATGAAGATTAAAAAATAAGAAAAGGGATTCAAGGGTAAGAGAGCTAGGAAATGGCTAGAGTTGACAGATTGAGGAAGTGGAAATGGAAAAATGATGTATTGATGATTTCACTTGGTGCTTCTGTGAGGTTGAATTTGAAAAAAGGAGAGGATATGAGCTGTGTGGATCAGATGCTAGCTGATTACATGGAAGTGGAAAATGCTAGTCTACTGTCAGTGTGAAAACAGTGCAGTTTGGAGTGAAGAACATTTGCTGGAGAGTCAGGATAGGTGGGCCCTGCTCACCTGTTTAAATATATGGAAGGAAGCAATGGGCATTTATTGGTGACTGTCAGGTGGTATGCAGGGTGCTGTCCATATGAGAACTTCTTTTAAATAGAGACCAGTATTCACCAGTCTTCACTTTTTTGACATTTACTCACTGACTGCTTCACATGAGATCTTGAAAACTATTCTAGGGCTATTCTAGAGTGTGCTGGTAGTCCCTAGAGTGACAAAACCCCAAAAACCCAAGACCCTCAAGAGCATAGACCATTTGGGAATAAACGTTAAAGGCAGCACTGAATCTCAAGTAAGACCTGAGCTCTTGTTCTGACTCGCTGCTCTAAACTACAGTTGGACTCCCTTTTCTTATCTGTAAAATGGAAACAATAATGTTTTCCCTATTAGCCTCATGGGATTGTAATTTGTATGAAAGGGCTTTAAAAATTATGAAGCAGTGCAGAATCTACAGTGATATGAAGATACAAAAAATTCAGGAGTAGATTGCTTGAGTATATTTCGCTCGCACATGCTCTCTCTCTCTCTCAGGTGAGTGGAACAGCAAAAATGGTTCTGTTTTAGCTCATTTGAACCCACTTCATAGACATAGGGCATGGCAGTCCACTGGTCCTTGAAGGCATTGTGTGTGGGAGTTCTATTTTTGTAATCTATTGCCTGTGAATAAGCCTAACATTTTAAGATGTGCAGATTATATAAATATACTAATGGAAAAACATGTTTAGAAGGATAGAAACAAACTATTATCTGGAACTACATCTGAATGGTGGAATTAGGATGATTAAAAAGTGTGTTTTCTATCTCACACACACACACACACACACACACACACCTCACATAAATCTACTCCCCGCCCCCCCACCACATACACACACACAAAAATCTCATATGGAAACTATTTTGGCAACTCACAGTTTGCCTTACTTGCTAGGTTAAGGTTGACTAATATACAAGCAATTATAGATTTTTTAAAAAAATTTACTAGTAGATAAAACACTTAACAGAAGTTGCTGATACCATGGAATGTTATGGCATACATATTTATGTAAATTGCTGTGTTTTTCATGGATATGTTTTACTCATTCAACACACTGCTCATACACCTTATTACTCACTCTCCCTGGAGAGTTACTCAGGAGATTTCTGCTCTTCCCTGCTTGGTAGTAGCAACTAGAAGAAACAGACTTGCAGGGTAATACATTTTATCTCCCTTCCTGTGAGTTACTGCAGTTCCTGATTTCTTTTGCCCTGCCCTGGAGCAGTTTGCCCTGCCATCTCCAGTGAAAGAATTTCTCTGAATACCATTTGCTTGCATTTATTATTAAACTTTTGCTCAACTTTGACCATGTAGTCTTGTACCACACAAATCCCGGAGAAAGACATGATAGCCACTCCGTTATGACCTGTGTATAATAGAGAAGACAAATAAGACGAAAGTGCTGCAGAAAGGAATGGCACAGGTAAGAAATTGTTGGTCCTGTGTTTCTATTGTTTTCATTATTTTTTTCCAGTGACATTGCCACCAAGCATTTTGAATGAACAAAAAAGTGCTTAGAGAAAACAGAAATAGTGATAATGACCAAAACATAGGTGTATGAAACCACAGAGAGTGATGTCCTGGTGGATCATCACTCTCATCCAATTACCAAACTGACCCTTGCTTACATTTAGTGGTAAGTGTGAAAGAAGTAGAAGCAAATTATGCCACGGTAAATTTTTTGGGAGGCAACCTCACTAGAAAAGAGGAGACTTGAATGGTTTTACAGAGAATCAAGATTGGCCAATTTTCATATAAATTTGTATGCAATTTTGGCTGTACAAAACCTTGCTTAAATTTAGCCAGAGCATTCTCACTTTGAATCACTAAGAAAGAGGCAACCACCATAGAAATTTCAGTTCTTTTTTTTTTTTTTTTTATGGAGTCTTGCTCTGTTGCCTAGGCTGGAGTTCAGTGGTGTGATCTCGGCTTACTGCAACCTCTGCCTCCTGGGTTCAAGCAATTCTCGTGCCTCAGCCTCCCGAGTAGCTGAGAGTACAGTGGTGTGCCACCACACCTGGCTAATTTTTTTGTATTTTTAGTAGAGATGGGGTTTCATGATGTTGGCCAGGCTGGTCTCAAACTCTCAACTTCAAGTGATCCACCCACCTTGACCTCCCAAAGTGCTGGGATTGCAAGCATGAGCCACCATGCCTGGCCTAAATTTTCAGATTTTTAAAACTGCTGTGAATTCCAATGATTGGTTCTGCTTTAACATATGTCTGCAGTATGTTCTGGTGTATTTTGATTCAGAGACCTCTGGGATATAAATGCCATTTTATTTACCTATCATCTAGTTGCTCATCTAAGCTTTGTTCTAATAAGTCCATTATACAGTATCTCAGAAGGATAGTTAAGCTGAAATCTAAGTGAAACCTCTCTTTTGTTTTGTTTAGTTTTGTTTTGTTTTGTAGTGTGGGCACTACTCATGTGCATACAACACACTCCCATAAAACTCGAATTTTGTATTTATAGGGAAATTTCTCCTGAGAGTTAAGGTCTTGTAAAACACTCTAGTTCTACAGCATGAGCGAATTATTATACTCAAGGGCATTGAAAGTGAAGTATACTGAAGAAAAGAATTTTTTCATTAAATTGCAGTTTATATTGATAAAACAGATTACTAGCATTTGATGAAATGTGAAACTTGGAGCACCCCATATCACTAAATCGCCAGTAGGTTTATTTTGGCAAGTGGAGCCAGCATGTATGTGACATATAAGGGACCAGACAGTATACCTGATAGCATTGCATTAGATTAAATTGTCTTTTGGTAAAGTTGTTTAAAAACAGAAAAAAAGTATGGTGTCTGTGTCTTGACAAGCAGGCTGTAGTAACTAAGATTATTAGAAAATAAAAGCTGTTGTGTTATCAGTTTTGGCACAGTCATTTATCAATCAGTATTTTAAACATTGACAAGTGGTAATTTAATAGGGAATGACCCAGTTGGCAGGAAGTTCTAATGACAGATGATGCAAACTCATTTATCATTAAGGGGCTCTGCTGAGCTTCTTACCTTTCTCTGTATCACAGCTCATATTTTCTAAGTCTGGGGTGTGAGAAGCTACAAAGGGCAAATCCTGTGGCACCAAGCCTGAAACCCTCTCCCAAGTAGAGAAGAACATTAACACGTTAGGGGCCCACATCTTTGAAAATACTATTCCACATTGATCTTTTTCAATTTAAAACATAGGTGAGAACTATATGTTGTGGTCTACTATTTACCTAGATTTTTATTTAAAGTGTAAGGCAGATAAAATTTTGAGTGAAGTACCGAAAGAGGTGCTTTAGAAATTATTAAGACAATGAAAAAGGCAAGCATATTCTGATGAGAAATCCACTGTTCAAATTGCTTTCCTCTCTGCAGTTAATAAATCTTGTCTCTCTGTCTATTTTCAATAATTTTTCTGTCTTTAGTTTTCAAGTCTGAATATGATGTGTGTTGGCATGGATTTGGGGGGATTTACCTAGTTTAGAGTTTTCTCAGTTTCTTCAATCTATAGATCTTGGTTTTTGCCAAATTTGGGAAATTTTCAGCCAGCATTTCTTTGAATATTTTTTCATCATCGCCTTCTTCTCTTCTCGGAATGTAATGACACAAATGTTCGAGCTTTTGTTATAGTCCCATACGTTTCTGAAACACTGTTCATTTTTTCCTCCAATCTTTTTTTTTTTTTTCACTGTTGTTCAAATTGGCTAATTTTTCTTATTCTCTGTTCGGGGTCACTGATTCTTTTTGTTATCTCCTCCATTGTACAGTTGAGTTCATTCATTGTGTATATTCTACTTTTTAGTTCTGAAATTTCTATTTGGTTTGTCTTTACTTATCCTTTCTTATTTTTTTTTTTCCTCTTTTTTCCTGAAACTTTCTTTTTCACTTGTTTCAGATGTATTTATTTCTTGAATCATTTTATGTTGACTGCTTTAATTCCTTATCATAATTCTCACATCTAGGTAATCTATCTTGGTTGGCGTCTGTTGATTGCCCTTTCTAATTCAGTTTGGTATTGTAGTTCTTTGTATGATGAGTGGTTGTCTATTGGAATCTGGACATTTGGGATCTTACATTATTAGACTCTGGATCCTATTTAAATCTTGGGTTTTGAGGGTTTTTTTTTTAAACAGGCCTCCTTTGATGTATATTGCTCTGATGTGTGAAGGAGGTACTGCCTTATTATTGTGAGATGGGGATGGAATTCTGGGTTCTTCTGTAGGCCTTTACTGACCAGAATCAAGGGGAGGACTCCTTGTGAACTTATTACCACTAAGCTATGGTGAAAGTCTCAGCTCTCCATTAAGTCCCCTCTGACATCACCCACTGGAAAAAGGGAGAGATGCCTCATTACTGCCTGGTTGGGATGGAAGTCCCAGTTCCCGGTCTGTGCCTCTTTGACACTGGTGGGGGTGGAGAAAGACCTTAATACAGCACGGCAAAGTTGGAAATCTAGGTTCTCTGCTTAGGCCTTTGCTGGCAGGGTTAGGGCATGGTTTTCACCATGGTGTTTGGCGGAGTAGAAGAGTTTAGATAATAACTAAAGCTTTCTGTCTTGCTATACCATCCCTTTGCTTGTCCTTTGGCTAGAGAGAATAGGTTTTTCTAGGGGCTGTTCTTTGACTGTGCCCATTGATGTTTCTAGGTTGCTGACTTCTTTAATATCCAGCCTGGGCTGTATCAGTCAGAAAGAAAACCAGGGAACTAATTACTGTATCATTCCTTAGGTTCCAAGTTCTCTAGCTAATCTGACTTCTTGTCTCCACTTATCAGAATTTTCTCATGTTTGAATTTTATAGATAATGTCCAGTGTTTTTAGTTGTACTTAGTGGGAGAAATAAAGGCAAGTACATCTGTGTTATTTCCCTCAGTTAGATTCTGTAGTTGGAGCTCTTGGTACTTGTGTCTCAAAATATAGCAGACTTTCTAGATATTTTGTGTCATTTGTTAAATTTGCTTAATTATTTTGAACTGTAAAGCTTTGTGCAAGAATCCTAGGGATTATTCTTTTCAATCTAGTACAATATTATGCCAGTGCAATACTTTCTAGGAATAAAGAACCAATTAGGTTATTCTTCATTTAAACATAATTGACAAATAGTAAGCTTTTCATGTGTTGACCTCTTTAAGATGGAAAGTTTATTAACAAACCCAAGTGAAATATTTTCCTCCTTAGTGATGAATATTTGGGTAGTTTAGAAAATATCTATCATGATTGTTTTGGTTATTGTTACTTATTATTTTGAAAACCTTTCGTTGTTTTTTAAGCATGACGAGCATCTGAATTCCAGTAGAATTAATAGAAACTATATAAGAACGGTTCCTCTGTCCAGTATTATATAGCAGGGGTCAAACTGTATAACATGCTGAGAACTCCCAATGTTGGAAGAGAGAGAGGAGAGAGAGCAAGAAAGAGATTTAAAGGTAACAAATGCTGGCCCACCCAGCGAATGTCTGGCAGTCTGAATCACCAACTTCCGGAGATGTAGGGAACTCACATCTGATCAGGCACTCTGTCTGAGGCTGGACAGATGCAGTTATAAGGCCTCCAAGTGTCAGTGTTCAGACCAGTGGAGTCCAGCAAAGTTCCCGGAGGTCTGTGTCAGAAGCAAATTCAGTCCTAGGAAAGGGGTCTCAGAAGATCCATATGTGAGTATCAGTGCTATCACTACATTACCTATGTTTTAGGGCCCAATTTACTGCTATAGTTGTATTTGCAAATGAGTTGGAGCCAGAGATCCATGGAAAAGGTCTCTTGGGTGGACTGGCCCCGGAGGTGTGAACCTGGTGAAATAAAGGTACAGGGGAAGATACAACAGTTAGGATGGTTATAGCCAGGGCTTCTCATGGACATGCTCTAGATGTGGGAATCAAAGCCTACCTCCTTACCTTATTCACTTCATAGATATATCTCACTTGGGCTTTCCATGGGCCAGCCGTGGTTCTGGGTATGACAGGCTCTCAGTACCAGCCTGTAGATGAGCCAAGCCGTAGACAGTGCAAATTTATGCCAAGAATCAATTTGGCACATACACAGTAGGGTGGAGAAACTGCTCTTGACTGATTTTCTTTTGCTTTTTAGCACTTTTCCTATATTAATAGAGTCAAAAGACAACTGGAAATTTTAGGGAATTTTCTTAATGTAGGAAATAGTTCCCCTGGGAATCCAAGCAATTGTATTCACAATAATTTGAGCGCACTGGAAAGGCCCTGATGTGAGAATCAGAGACTTAAGATCAGGTGCCAGAGGGAGACTACAGGCAAGTGTCCCTACTTCATCTAGTAAGATGGGAAAGATGGTGTCACTCCTGCTGCCTTATAGGATGGTTTTGAATGGAAATAAGTTGCAAAGAGTTTAAAAGTGCTACATAATGTTTGTAATGTAAGATTTCATTATATATTTGCACAAGTTTTGTTTTGGGGGGGGTCTATTTTTCTCTCCTGTTTTGTGGAGAAAAATAGTCCTTCCTTATTAGGAAACTGAATACAGGAAAACAAGTTCATGGATATTGGGACAGTCCTATTATGTAGTTTTGTTTTATTTTATTTATTTATTTATTTATTTATTTATTGAGATAGAGTCTCGCTCTGTTGCCTGCACTGGAGTGCAGTGGCACTATCTTGGCTCACTGCAACCCCTGCTTCCCAGGTTCAAGTGATTCTCCTGCCTCAGCCTCCCAAGTAGCTGGGATTGCAGGTGTGTACCACCATGCCTGGCTAATTTTTGTGTTTTTAGTAGAGACAGGGTTTTGCCATTATTGGCTAGGCTGCTCTTGAACTCCTGACCTAAAGTGATCCGCCCACCTCGACATCCCAAAGTGCTGGGATTACAGACATGAGCCGCCCTGCCTGGCCCTATTATGTAGTTTTAATAAGACCTAATTGTACATTAATAGAATTTTTGGACAGTGACAAAATTTGTATTTTTGATACTTTTCTTCAGATTGCCATTTCTAAATTGTTTCTACAAAGTTTGTCTGTGATGCATTTCATTCTCCTATTCCTCTTGCTGCACCTCAAATGTTCTACTAGAATGTAAACTCCATGCACGGCACCTAGAAGGCACTCCAGAATTATTTGTTGCGTGAATGCATGAACAGATGAACAGATACTTGCTGTCCTTTGAGTCAGTTTCACATGACGATCCTCCCTCTTGCACTCCAGTGGCCTCTGGCCTCCAGTTTTACACTGCATTGTATTCCCTACATCTCCATCTATTAACAAAATGGCAGCCAGTTACCTAATACACCAGTTTGTGTAAACTTGTTATGTCTGATGGGGAACCTATCAAAAATGTGTTGCTAAGGAGTTTCTATATTAGCCTTATGGTAAGCATTCAGTAAATGCTAGTTGTTATTATCATCATCATCATCATCATTACCACCATCCAGTATATTCCCCTATAGCAACTGGTTTTCAAATTTTCTTCCAAAGGATCATTAGGACTCTAATAATTTTCTCAGGTGATAGTGAAAGTTTGGTGGGGTTTGGGGAAAGTGGTGGGAGAGAGGGACAGATATGGAGAGAGAATAAAGCTGCACTCCCCTTATGGTTTTCCCTACCTCTTTTGCCAAATAAGCTGTGCCTTATTTGTTTTATATATTTGTATTCTGGGTAAATTTTATTTTCAAAAGGATTCTACTGCTTAATTTTGTTTTTCAAAAGAAACACTGTAAGCAATGTGCTGGGTGCTAGAGAGTACAAGATGAATATAGCTCTTTTCTTGTAAATGCACAGATGACAGTGACAAGGAAGAGAAGAGAAAAATCACTGACCACATTTCAGAGTGTATTCTTAAGCAGATACTTTGTACAGTCCTTAAATGAATGTGCTGCTCTCTGGAAGCCAGCATATCCAACAGTGCACATGTCATGATTTGTCAAAGCAACCCCAGCATCCTTTGTAATAGGGCTGCTAGGTTAGTGGATAGGGTGGAGCTGGATCACTTACCAGCTATTTGACCTGGAATAGTCACTTGAGTGCTGTGGGCCTCAGTGTCCTCAGCTGTAAAATGTCAAAAGTAAAACCACCTCATAGAGTTACTTAAATAAAAGTTTTTTTAAAACACAAAATGCCTGGTATACCTGTAGGCCTCAAACATGCATATACACTGCATCTATTTACTTTATAGAAAGTATTTGATGACATCAGCAGGGCATTTCACCAACCAACTTCATAATAGCCTTAAAATGAAGATGGGTAGGTAGATTTGTAATTAGCTAACCATCTTTCCTAGACTGATAGGTACTCAGGAATTCCTTTTATCCTAAAGGGAGATCCCATATTGTAATGGAAAAAACACAGATCTGGATTCAGATAAACTTTATTTAAAGATCAAGCTCTGTCATTTACCAGACCCTTGAGCCAGTCACTCAGTTGTTTAAGTCTGACTTATTATTGTTTATTTCCTCAGTTATAAACTGGGTGATCACAAGGGGTTTTATGAGAATTAAATTATGAGAAACAGGAAGTGTCAGGTCCTAATCAAGGTGCTTCACATGTGGGAGATGCTCAAGAAGCTTTCCTTCTTTCAGTCTGGTGGGGTGCCATAAACAAAAACCCAAAGCAAGTGTCCTAGAATTTTGAATGACACAGAACAAAAGATGATTGAAAGAATAATGAGTGATAAGCATGACATTTCAAAACCAAGATGTTTATTTTGACAGACCAAGATAGTGGCTGAAATGTATAAAATGATATGTGACAGAATAATGATAATTTTCACATTCAAAAAGGGAACATATATATAACATTTATTGATATTATATATATATTTATATATGTAAAGCAAAACTTCTAAACATACTAGAAGAGTCTTGAGGTACTTTACCTGGAGAATTCTGTGGGGAGGCAGAATAGCTGATTCACGTTATAGATCATGGAACCTTGGAGTTTGAAAGATTGTTATGTGCCAGTGTGAGTATAAATGTATTGTCTTGTTCCCAAGTAAATAATTCTAAGATGAACATGAGATGCATGGGGTAAACATATCATTTCACTATAAGGCTATCTTTTTAACAATTAGATACATTTCACAGTAAAGTAGTATCTCTGTGTGTGTGTGTGTGTGTGTGTGATATGATTTGAATAAATGTGTTGGATATTACTGATCAGGTTGTAGAGATTCTTGTGTCAGAGGTGGCTAAGGTACAAAGGTCCATGGGATTTAGAGGTGGGGGAGATGTCACATTTCACCTGATTTGGCAACTCGTGTATAAAACTTTGGAAAATATCTTGAACTCCCCTGTTGTAAATATTTTTTGCACCCTTTCATAGAAAGAAGACTAAATGGGCCAGATGTGGTGGCTCAAGCCTGTAATCCCAGCACTTTGGGAGGCCAAGGCAGGCGGACCACGAGGTCAGGAGATCAAGATCATCCTGGCTAACACGGTGAAACCCGTCTCTACTAAAAATACAAAAAATTAGCCAGGCGTGGTGGTGGGCGCCTGTAGTCCCAGCTACTCGAGAGGCTGAGGCAGGAGAATGGCGTGAACCTGGGAGGTGGAGCTTTCTGTGAGCCGCGATTGTGCCACTGCACTCCAGCCTGGGCGACAGAGCAAGACTCCGTCTCAAAAAAAAAAAAAAAAAAAAAAAAGGAAGACTAAATGAAAGTGAATTCAACAATCAGTATGTGAAATATTATAGCCAAGTCTTTTCAAGGAATTCCTGAATGGATGAAACATTTAGCAAGTTAATTTCTAAGTTCATGTCTAATTAATTCTCTGATAGCCTACCTGTATAAGTAAGTCAACATGATGTGCATATGGAAATCAGTAAGATTAATACTGGATGTCTTCAAGTATAAATTCAGAATATATTGATAACATTGAATAAAACATGTATTTTAGAGGAGGAGAAATTTCAGGAACTTCATGTATAAGGAAGAAAATTTAAGTCCCAATGGTTATTTTAGCCCCAATTCAATTCAATTATTAGTTTAATAACAGGCAAAGTGATTTTGTGATGTGTATGACTTAAAAGAATCAAGAATAAATCATTTTTCTATGCTTATTCTAGTGTTACTTAGGAATTTACTGTGAACAGGGCTGTATTTAATCTTTCTTATTTGAGTGGCATACACAAGCAAGAAAACTTGGTGAGTCATTTGAATAATCTGGCTGGTGTAACTGTGAATATTCTTGGGAATGATGGAAAGGTTAAATGCTTTGAAACGTGTATTCTGGGGGGAGCACTGAGCTGCTGCTCTCTAGTTTCACTGAGAGCAGAACTTGGGCCAGAAGTACTAGCTGTGTTTTATAGGGCTTAATACACTCCCATTTCAAGGTGATTGCCAGTTATTATGTGATCATGAGAAGACAGACTTTAATTTCAGGGAGCATTAGCATCATCAGCAACAAGCCTTTTCGCATGTGGTGTGCCAGGTGCTGCATAAAATATGTTAAACTAGCATTGCACTTGCTCTCTACACACGATGTTAAGAGTGAGACAGACTATTTTAGATATAAGCAAATCTGAAGGGTAAAGTGACTAATAACAGCAGCTGAGTCATGGCTTACACTTGTATACCACGTTCTAGTTTACAAAGCTCTTAAGAGAGCAGAACATTCCTACCTGGTAGGTGATAGATTCTGTGAGGCAGAAATGTTTCTGGTACCTGTTTCCTTGAAGGGAATTGAGTCTATTTTTATTGAAGAATCATAAGATGCAGCTTAAAAGATGTGATCACAGCAGTGTACCCCAACTGGAGAGAAACTTCCAACTGGAAATAAGGAGCTAGACCATTTTGCCGAGTTTTGATGTCCAAAGGGCTTGAGGAAGATCAAGGTACAGGATACCTGGAAGATTTAATGAAGCATACAATGTGGAAAGGAGACATACACAATTATGGCCTGAAATGGAGTCTGCCAAGTTTATTCAGGTGTCCAGTGCATTATCAATGGTGAAAAAAACAACCCACATTTCCTTGCCTGAATACTTGTTTTTCCCTCATACCGTAGTCCTTGTGTTACTCTGGACAGAGAGTACATGGCTCTCCTTTTTGATTATAAGACTTTGCATCTTTTATCCCTGTTGTTTTCCAACTCTCTTCTTACTTAAATCTAGAATAACATTCTGTCTTCTATTTACTACATCTGCATCTTTAAGAAAACAGTACTTACTGGTTTTTGAAAAGTACGGTATTCTTCAAAAAGTGTTTTGAATAATATCACTTGTATTAGACCTCTGAGTCATTTATTTTATATAATACATTGTGGTGAGATACTTCCTTTGTTTTATACCTCCATTGCTTACTTTACTGCTGACCCAGACAGATGTATAGGGGAAGCTTTTAAATTAAATACAGAATTATAAATGCAGACGCATGTCATGTATATGCATGCCTATTGTCAGTTGATTTATGTATATTCAGCCATTTGATTGTAAGGTGCTTAAATATGGAGATTCTGTCTTTGATGCCTTTTTAACACTCTGTAGCATCAACATCACTCCTTTCTTGGTTTTCAATAAATAATATTAGGGAGCAAGCAAAGCAATGTGTAAAACACTGGAAAGGGAAATCAGTGTGGAGCTGTAGCACCACCACTAAGCTTGGCTTAGCACTCAGCTTGGGTCATTTTTTTTTTTTTTTTTCCTAAGAGAAATAGGTTGTAATTTGTCCTCATCATCTATCTTGTTTATGTTAAGTGCTGTTTACCTGAGGGAATACTTTCTATAAAGTGAGAAAGTCAGAGTTACATTTTGACTCCTTACTTTTTCTTTTTCTTTCTTTCTTTTTTTTTTTTTTTTTTTTTTTTTTTGAGACAGAGTCTTGCTCTGTCACCCAGGCTGGAGTGCAGTGCTGTGATCTCGGTTCACTGCAACCTCTGCCTCCCGGGTTCAAGCGATTCTCCTGCCTCAGCCTCCTGAGTAGCTGGGGCTACAGGTGCATGCCATCACACCTGGCTAATTTTTTGTATTTTAGTAGAGATGGGGTTTCACCATGTTGCCCAGGCTGGTCTCAAATTCCTGAGCTCAGACAATCTGCCCGCCTCGGCCTCCCAAAATGCTAGGATTACAGGCATGAGCCACTGCACCCGGCCTTGACTCCTTACTTCTAAAGGAACTTTAAAAAACAGTTGGTAAATGTATGTTTAGATTGAACCTGGATAGAATCTGCGTCCTTATATGTACTGCATTCACGTTGTTGAGCTTCGTTAGCACATTAACAAATGCAGTTTATCACTTTGAAAGGTGATGTGGAAATATTGGGTGTGGCTTGTATAATTACTATCCAAACTTTTGGAAACCTAGTTTGTACCCTTAACTGAAAATTTTGACATATTGATTGTGAGCCTTGCTTATAGAATGCCTCAGAATAAACTTGGAACTTGAAGGTCAGTGTAGAAACTCATTGTCAATTCAGTGTGGAGAAGCTTACATAGCACCTCCGCAGCCAGGTCTGGCTTGTGTTAGTGCTACTAGAGCCTCACCCTCGTGAGTGCTCCAGCTTCTCATCAGAGAGGAAGGAAACTGAGGTGCAGACAGACAGAGTATACAGATGACAAGGCAAGCTTTCAGACCACACGGAGGACTTAGAGATGCTTGAGAGAAAACTAGAGAGTCTTGAAATATAAGCTTCAGTGTAAACATCCCCAAAGACCAAGTGGATGAAATTGAAGGAAAAGATGAGGAACTTGGAAGAGGCAGACAGACAGATTTGAAACAAGTGTTTCTGTGACTGGAGGAGCAAGCATAAAGTGGTTTAAAAGCATTGCTGAGGAAGCCAGATATGTCAAAATCAGAGTTTCTTGACAGAGGACTTAAAGCTGGGGGCAGTGGGGAGAATATTTTTAAAGCCAGACACTGGAAAAAAGAAGGAAGTTGCACTCATCAGCATATTGAGAGTATTCAGCACCTATATTATTGCAGTGGTTGCACATGTGTATGACACCAAGATCGTGCCCTCCCCTTCCCACCCTCCAGCACTCAGTGATGGGAGGAATTCTGAATAGGTTTGAAAACAAGTGCATGAGTTGGAACTTCAAACTCAGACAGACACACTGGGGGTAAGAAACCACAGAGACAGTTGAGCAGAAAGAGGGTGATGAAATGAAAACCCCCACTGAGCGGGCAGTCACTGCAGTAGCTGAACCTGTCAACTCCTCATGGCATAGGAGTCAAGTGTTTCTATGGTTAAAGAAGACCAGAGGTCAAGTGAAGAGAATCTGTAGAAGAACAAGGGTGGATGAATTAGAATAAATATTTTTGAAATGCTTTAAGTAGTAAGTAATTTGAGTATTGGAATTCAAAGTAAATGTGTTAGCAGATAGAACATAATAGTGTGAAAGGAGAAAGGAAAATCCTGTGAGCATAGAATTAGGAATCATTGCATTAGAAATCCTAAGTTATGTGTGGATTGTATGTGTGTATAAGGCTAAAATAAGAACATGTGGCGTATTTCCTTATCAATTCACACTTAAAAGCATGTAAAAGGTAATTCATATTCCTAGGATAAAATAATATAACTTTAGGTGTTGGCTTTATTGGAAATTATATAGATGATTATCTTTATGTATCTGTATGAACAAAACTGATTTTGAATTCATTTATTCCCTCTAAAGAAACTTATTATTCTCTGCACATCACTTCATTTTGGCCAACAATAAGTCCAACTCAGTCAGTGCGCTGCCGTGGAATGTTTTAAGCTGAAATGTGCATTGGAATCTGTTTGTTTGCAGCAGATGATTTGACTAAGCTTTGATGCGCATTCACTCTCTGACATTTGTGTATTTCAGCAGTGAACAATGTAAACTCATTTTCTGAGCACTTTGATTACTTGCACATAGCAGTGCCCATGGCATGTGACAGAGAAGAGCACTCTATCCACTAATCAGATAGATATGCTTCAAGCGTATTTACACAAAATAATGAAAACAGCTGTTAGATACCTTTAAACTTGAGTGTGTTTTGTTATTAATCTACTAGCCTGTACACATGACACTATAATTCTTCACTCACTCAAGTTGCCTTTAATGACACAGTAATAAAACTGAGAGGGATGAAAGTAATGGAATTGTAGAATGTAATGCCTCAATTGTTCTACAGTGTCTTCCTTTTTGCCAAAATAAACCACAATTAGGTCCATATGGTGTTTTGAAGTTTTCAAGCAATGACCCTAATAAAAAGTAATGAATTTCTGACAAAAGAAAGCATAGCTCTCTTTTAAGCAGATATCTTCACTATTGATCTAGATATGATTGTAGACCAATATGCTAATAGAGGAAAGAAAAAGGGTTCAGTGTGCTTAGTACAAGTACTTTCGTTTGTGGTTTGTTTTACTCATAAGAAATTCAGATTTTAAAGGTAGAAAAATTATCATCCATTAGTTATTACTTCCCTGTTCAACAGATGTTTACAGCAAAGATATTTAAAGATTTTTTTAAAAATATTTAAATTTGTTGTTATTTAAAGCAAAGAAATATTCTTCAAGAATGGGAAATGTCACAGACATCAATAATAATGGAGTTTGTTATGAACAAAGGGCTGAGATAGTTTGTTTTAGAGAGTATCTTGTTCATGTATAGATTGAGCTTTTGAGGTTCTGGTTTTGTTTGTATAAGATTTTTATGTATTTCAGACTGCTTCAAGGGAGAATGACATTTTATTCCAAGTACACCTACCACATTCTGAAACTATGTATCTAACGGTGACACAAGTTATTTGGTTGGAGATTGGTTTTAAATAGCAGAGTAGGCAAAATCCTTACAATATCTTTAATATTAGTAAAGCATTATAGGTAGCCTAGAATTTTGAAAATAGATTAAATTAGAAAAACCATAAAACTGAGCAACAGATTGATTTCATAACTACAATGCCGGTGGAAGTGGGAGGGAAAGAAATTAAACGGAAAATATACAAGGAATCAGATTTAAGATCTCTTTAACCAGGAGTACCTGGATTTGAATCTATGCTCAACAACATACCAGCATTTTCCCTTTGGGTAATATAGTTAATTTTTCTGAGTCTTGATTTCCTCATTTTCAAGAGATAGGAGTTATGACAAGGATTAAAATGATATCATAATGCATCTAACAGATTCCATGGCAGATACTAGGCACTCGATGAATATGGTTTAATGTTATTATTGTTTATTATTATTGAGACCAACCTCCCAAAGTAGCTCATTAGAATGACTTAGAGTGTGCTGTATGTGAGAATATGTGTGTGCATATGTGTGTGTGTTGAATTCAGTTAGACAATTCAGTACATATTTACAGAGTTCCTACTATGTGCCAAGAATGTTCATGGTACTATGAAAAATGCAATACTAAATAAAATTCTGTTTTAAGAATTTCTAATGTAATGGACATATAAAAGTGAGACTGGGCAAGACAAATGTAGAGAAACAAACAAGTTTCATCGGAAGTACAGGAGAAAGTGAAAATAATTCATCCTGAGTGGGACATGGGAAAGCTAGATAGAGAAGGATATGGGAGGATGACAGGCATCTGAAGTAAAGGGGTTGGGGCTTTTAAAAAGGAGTTTGACTTTTGGGAGCATGGAAGGTAGTGTTGTGGGAGAGTGGGGAAAGCCATGTGCACAGCATCATTGGATGACTATTGGGCTATGTCATACTAGGTGCTAGGTTTACAAAGTGAGTAAGATGTGATCCTGTCCTGAAGGGTCAAAAATTTCCACCAAAATATTATGAGAATGAGACCGACTGCCTCATTGTCTCATGCACCCAGTACATCTCGCCAAGGGGCAACTTTAACTCTTAAAATTGTAAATAATTCATTGACATACTATTTATTTGCTGTTCATTTGTTTATATATATACTTTGGGATAATATGGTGAATGATCTGTGTCCCCACCCAAATCTCACCTTGAATTGTAATCTCCATAATCTTCACATGTCAAGGGCAGGACCAGGTGGAGATCATTGAATCATGGGGGCCATTTCACCCATGCTGTTCTCTTGATAATGAGTGAGTCACATGAGATCTGATGGTTATATAAGTGTCTGGTATTTCCCCTGCTTGCACTTATTCTCCCTCCTGCTGCGCTGTGAAGAGGTGCCTTCTGCCATGATTATAAGTTTCCGGAGGCCTCCCCAGTTAAGTGGAACTGTGAATCAGTTAAACCTCTTCTTAATGTAAATTATCCAGTATTGGATATTTTTTCATAGCAGTATGAGAACGAACTAATACCACTGAGTGAATGAATGACAAATCTATTTGCATAGAATTTTCCCATTTTAATGTAAAGACCGAGAAGATACATTTCAACCAACTATCAGGCTACATTATCTCAAATTCCAAATTAGTTAACTGAATTTGTAATGTTTAATTGTTTGCTTATTGATCGAAAGGATTTCCTTACTTGCAAAGCTCTTCTCATTTCTCTAATATTTTCTTAATCTGTTTTTTAAAAAACTAAACCAAAATCACATCTTGACTTTTAGTGCGCAGTTTATTGTATAATTGATCAAAAGTTACCATTGTACAGTCCTGATGTTTCTTAACTCATTGAGATATGAATTACAAGCTAGAGCTAGATCATCACCATTTCTTAGTAACATTTTAGGATATTTTGAGAGATTGTGACTCCACACTTGAAATGGGAAACAACCTTTAAACCTTGTTTGGAGATTGGTCATGCCTTTTCAAATAAGATAATTACATTGCATTCCAAAATAATATCCTGCTTATAAATGTGTATATATATTCACCATTTCAAAGATTAGTAGAGTGTAGCTTGTGTACCAAGCACTGAGTAGGGTACTGGATATAAAAGATGGACAGTAACACACACACCAAACATATCCACATAAATATTGCTTCCCTTGGAGCAACCCACTGACTTTCTCCATCTGTGATAACTCCCCTGACCCTTCTGCAGCTCTTGTTTACTAACTACTTTCAAGTCCATGTAACTTATTTTAATGTCAGTGGTTATGAGCAGAACTTTGTTCTTTTAAAAGTATATTTAATTTTGAGAATTAGCGAAATATACCATGTGTAGCCAAGTTTTGAATTCTGAAGGACAGGATATTCTACAATTAAAATACAGTCATATGCTTTTTTTTTTTTTTTTAACTTTGGTTATTTACTTGGTTACACTTAACTTGGTAGTGAAGCACGTTTTGGAAACAATAAGAACACCATTTCCCAAGATGATTGATTGCTTTGCAAATGTCAGCCCTTCATGGGGCATATACCTTCAAGTTTGTTACCTTTTTTAAAAAAGTTCATTTGTTTTTAAAAATTTGCTATTCTTTTATGTCACATCAGGTGCATTCATGTCAAGAGTATTTGTGGGCATCTCGGCTTTAGCCAGGCTGTTCCCTTTGTTACTCTTGATTGTATGCATTATTCCTTCATCTTAGAACTTTAGAAAAAGTTGTTTCCCATATCAAGAACTCTTTCTAAAGTAATTGTGTAGATAAAAATCATGTCTGAAAACACAGGATTTCAGAGTCCTGTAAATCTATTATGGCCAGTATGCTTTCTCATCAGTCTCTTCATGTTGTCTAGTGTTGAATGTGTTAAAGAAAAATGCAGTGTAATTTTTTTCCACCATATAAATAACTTGATTTTTTCCTTGCTGTCCCAAGTAATTTTTCTTCACTTTATGTCCAGTAGCTACTAGAATAGGACTTTCATATATTGTTTATTCCTGGTGGTTTTCCCCAGATACTCAGTATTTCCTATACACACACACACACACACCCCCCAAAAGTTTATTTATTCAACTTGTCTTTTATTTATAGTTAGTGTTCTTTAAGTACATAAAGCCCTATGATATATAATATGTTTGTGATAAGAATTTGTATGACCTACAAGGGGCTAAAATTAGGATCTTGTGGCAGATGTGAGTTTTGGTTAGGAAACTACTACCTCAAGATCACTTAGATTCCCTTCTCTTTCCCCATTGTGTGGTCAGTTGTGTGAAAAATAACTTGTACTCTCAGCTTTTCTATTTTTCCAACAGTTCAAAATGACTAAAACTGTTGCTTTTCTTAACCTCATACAATGCAAACCTGCATTCTTTTGTTAGATTGTGTTTTTAACAGCTTTATTGAGGTAAATTTGTAGACAGTAAGCTATATATAAGATGTACAATTTTGGCCAGGCACTGTGGCTCACGCCTGTAATCCCAGCACTTTGGGAGGCCAAGGCAGGCAGATCACAAGGTCAGGAGATCGAGACCATCCTAGTTAACGCAGTGAAACCCCGTCTCCACTAAAAATACAAAAAAATTAGCCGGGCGTGGTGGGTGCCTGTAGTCCCAGAGGCTGAGGCAGGAGAATGGCATGAACCCGGGAGGCAGAGCTTGCAGTGAGCCGAGATCATGCCACCGCAGTCCAGCTTGGGTGACAGAGCGAGACTCCATCTCAAAAAAACAAAACAAAAGATGTTCAATTTTATAAATGTTGACATACATATACACCTGTGTAACCATCACCACAGACAAGTTAATGAACATATCCATCACTCCAAAAGCTTCCTTATGATTCCTGTAATCGTTCTCCGTCAATCCTCACTTCCCTACTTCTATCCCAATTCACATTCTCTGGCACTGCTGATAAGCTTTCTGTCACTATCAGTTAGATTTTTTTTTTTTTATAACTTCATCTAAACAAAAACATACAGTATGCACTTCTTTTTATCTGACTTCTTTCACTCAGCATAATTATTTTAGATTCAGTCTTGTTTGGTGTCTAATAGTCCATTCTTTTTTTATTGCTGATTAGTATGTCATTGTATGGATATACCACAATTTCTTTATCCACGTGTTGATGAGCATTTGATTCATTTTTAGTTTTTAAATATTACCAATTAAGTTACTATGAACATTTGTGTGCAAGTCTTTGTATGGTCATAATGCCTTCATTCCTCTTTGGTAAATACCTGTGATGGAATAGTGGGATCATATGGTAGATTTATGTATTTATTTTTTAAATAAATCACCAAACTCTTCCAAAGCAGTTGTATTACTTTGCATTCCCACCTGCAGTGCATGAGACTTCTGGTTTCTCCACATCCTCACCAGCGCTTGATAAGGTCAGTCTTTTCTAATTTTCGATAGATATGTGTAACATTTTCCTCTGTTCTTTGCCTTGTCTTTAATAGTACTTTCTGAAGAAAAGAAGTTCTTAATTCTGATGAAGTTCAATTCATTCATTTGTTTTATTTTATACATCACATTTTTATTGTATCTAAGTAACCTTTATATAACCCAAGGCCATACACATTTTCTCTGAGGTTTTTCCTAGATGTTTTACATTTAGATTTTCACATTTTAGAATTAGGTTTTACATTTAGATTTTACATTTAGGATTTACATTTAGATTTAGGTTTTACAGTTTAGAATTAAGTTTTACATTTAGATTTATGATCCATTTTGAATTCATTTTTATATATGATGGGAGGTATGAATCCAAGTTTTTTTTTTTTTTTTAACATATAGATATTCAATTGTTCCAGCACCATATGTAGGAACAAAACTATATTTTATCAGCCTAGTCACCTCTACCTAATTACCTTTAGAACTTTGTTGAAAATCAGTTGAATGTGTGTGTGTGTGTATGTCTATTTCTCAACTCTTTATTCTGTTCCATTGATCTATTTGTCTTTTTTGATGTCAGTACTACACTGATGATGATTATTCTATTTATAATAAGTCTTGAAGGCAGGTAGTGTGACTCCTCCAAAAAAAATTCTTTTTTAAATTTGTTTTGGCTATTCTAAGTTCTTTGCATTTCCAGGGGAATTTTAGAATAAGGTTGTCAGTTTCTTAGGGAAAAAAAAAAGCCCTCTGAGATTTTGAATGGGATTGGTTTGAAACTGTAACTCAATTTAAGAGACATGACATATTAACAGTATTGAATCTTCTGATCCATGAATATAGTATATATTTCCATTAACATATACAGCAATATATACAAAAGATGTACAAGATATATTTAATACATCTTTTGTTTGATGTATACTTCAATATTTACCTTTTTTTTTGATGCTGTTATGGTTTCTTTTGATGCTTTCAGTTTCTGACTGTTCTTTGCCCGGACAGGGAATTACAATTAACTTTTATGTTTTTGTCTTGTATCCATCAGTTTTGCATTTTTAAAGTAACTTAAAAAATAACTGTTTTGTAGATTTTATCAGATTTTCTACATAGTTAATAATGACATGCCCAAATAGAAATAGTTTTACTTCTTCCTTTCCAGTATCAATGCCTTTTATTTATTTTAATTTTCTTTTTTTTTCTTTTTTTTTTTTCTTTTTTTTGTTGAGATGGAGTCTCGCTCTGTTGCCCAGGCTAGAGTGCAGGGGCGCTATCTCGGCTCACTGCAAGCTCCGCCTCCTGAGTTCACACCATTCTCCTGCCTCAGCCTCCTGAATAGCTGGGACTACAGGCACCCACCACAATGCCCGGCTAATTTTTTGTATTTTTAGCAGAGACGGGGTTTCACCATGTTAGCCAGGATGGTCTCAATCTCCTGACCTTGTGATCCGCCTGCCTCGGCCTCCCAAGGTGCTAGGATTTCAGGCGTGAGCCACCACGCCCGGCCTAATTTTCTTATTACATGGGATAATTCCTCTAGTATCGTGTTGAACATAAATGGTAAGAGTAGATGTTTTTGCCTTTTCCTGAGTTTAGAGGGAAAGTATTTGGTCTTTCACCGTTAAGCATGACATTAGGTCTTAGATTTTTCTTATGTGTCCCTTACCAGATTGAGGAAATTCCCATTTATGCCTAGTGCACTGAGAGTTTTATCAGGAGTGGATATTGGATGTCATAAAATCCTTTTTTATTTTTATTTATTTATTTACTTATTTTTTCATCTAGAGATAATCTTACCTTTGCTTGTTTGTTTCTCTATTAGATGATGATGGTGAATTACA
Organism: Papio anubis; assembly: GCF_008728515.1. Lineage (NCBI taxonomy): Eukaryota > Metazoa > Chordata > Mammalia > Primates > Cercopithecidae > Papio > Papio anubis. The sequence goes on along the minus strand of NC_044985.1, from coordinate 27,969,584 downwards.
TTGATTACTTTTTTAATGTTAACCATCCTTTCATTCCTGAAATAAGTCACAGTTGGACATATTCTTTTTAAAAACTTTATTTGGACAAATTTATGGGGTACCTTTGGAATTTTGTTACATGTATATACTGTGTACTGAGCAAGTCAGTGTATTTAGTCTGTCCATCAACTGACTACAGTATACTCTTGTTAAGTATATGACCCTACTCTGGTTTCAAGTATTGAATTTATTCCTTCTATCTTACTGTATGTTTGTTCCCTGTAACCCACTTCTCTTCATCCTCCCCTTTCCTCCACTCTCCCTTCCCAGTCTTTGTTATCTGTCTTTCAGCTGTCCACCTCCATGTGATCAAACTTTTTACTTCCCACATATAAGTAAAAACATGCAATATTTGTCTTTTTGTGCCTGGAGAGAGACTTTCAGTTCCATGTATGTTGCTGCAAATGACATATTATTCTTTTCTATGGCCAAATAGTATTTCACTGTGAATATACACCACATTTTCTTTATATATTCATCTCTTGATTAACTCTTAAGTTGACTCCATATCTTTGCCGTGGTGAATTAGTGCTGCAGTAAACCTGCAGGTACAGGTATTGCTTTGATATTGAGTTTTTACTCAAGGTAGATACCTAGTAGTGGGGATGCTCAATTAAGTGGTAATTCTATATTTAGTTTTTTGAGAAATCTCCATAGGGCTATCTTTAGTGGCTGTACTAGTTTATGTTCCTACCAATAGTGTATAGGAGTTCCCTTTTCTCTGTTTCCTTGCCAACTTCACTTATTTTTTTCTTTTTAATAGCCATTCTGACTGGGGGGATAGCTTTTTGCATTCCTCTGATGCTTGGTGATGTTCATCATTTTTTCACATACCTGTTGACCATTTGCATGTCTTCTTTTGAGAAATGTCTATTCATGTCCTTTGCCTACTTTTTAATAGGATTATTGTTTTTTCCTGTTGAGTTGTTTGAGTTCCTTGTATATTCTATATTTTGGATATTAGTCTCCTGTCAGATGAATAGGTTGCACATATTTTCTCTCATTCAGCAGGTTGTCTCTTCACTCTGTTGAATATTTCTTTTGCTGTGTAGTAGGTTTTTAGTTTAAGTAAGTTGTGTTTTTGTTTTAATTGCTTGTGCTTTTTAGGTCTTAGCCATATATTTTTGCCTTGGCCTATGTCCAGGAGAGTTTTTCCTAGGCTTACTTCTAATATTTTTATAGTTTCAGGTCTTATGTTTAAATCTTTAATCCATTTTGTCTTAATTTTTGTGTATGTTGAGAGATAGTCATCTAGTTTTATTTTTCTGCCTGTAGCTATCCAGTTTCCTCAGCATCATTTATTGAAGAGAATGTCCTTTCCCCAGTGTAAGTTCTTGTCAGTTTTGTTGAAGATCGGTTGGCTATGAATATGTGACTTCATTTCTGAGTTCTCAATTCTATTCTGTTGATCAATATGCCAATTTTTATACCAATACCATGCTGTTCTGTTTACTATAGACTTGTAATATATATTGAAGTCAGATAGCGTGATGCCACCAGCTTTGTTGTTTTTGCCTAGGAATGATTTGGCTATTTAGACTCTTTTTTAGTTCCATATAAACTTTAGGATTGTTTTTTCTAATTCTGTGAAGAATGACATTGGTATTTGGATAGGGATTGCATTTAATATGTAGTTCTTTACAGAAAAAGTTTGCTGACCCCTGTTCTCAGCCTTTTTATGCTTTAGAGCAGAAACTCAAAGAGTGGTCAAATATTCATACAAATCAAAATTCACTAAGGAGATTGTTTAAAAATATAGATTCCTGGAGGCAACCAGGGACCTACTGAGTCAAAATCTCTTGGGATGGAACCTGAGAATCTGAATGTTTAACACATGTTTTAGGTGATGTTTAATGCACACTAAAGTTTTGCTTCCATTGGCTTAGTGAAAAGAAAAGTTGACACAAAAGCAATACTATGTATAAATGTCATGTCTACCAGAAATAAACTAGTCTTATGTCCCATCTAGAAAATAGAATGCCAAGAGAAGAAACAATATGTTTGCTTTTCTTGTTTAATGCTTCAAATTTCTTGAAAGACAATATGTTACTGTCATATAGGAAGTTACCATTTAGTTGGGGGAGACATGGGATGTTTGAAGAACAATTAAAAAGATGAATTCCAGAGAAATAGTTGTAAATTCTGAGAAGGAGATGACTTTTGCACACAAGCATCATGGGTTCTGATTCATTCCTGAGTCTTGAACTGTATTTAGTGAGTCACAACCAACAGTTAGGAGGAATAAAAACAAACTTTTTAAAAAAAATTTTTATAAAATAATGCATAAATGTCATACTTGATAAGTGTCTGTTTTCCAAATCCACTGTGAGGAATTAAAGGAATTCCATAATTCTGTATTGGAAGAGCCTTCAAAACTATTGCTTTTACCTCCCAATTTTACAAGAAAGGAAACTCAGATGAAAAATAGTTGAACAATTTGCTTAAGGTCACATGGCTAACCAAAGCAAAAGAAAGATAACTTAAGAGAGCTAGCTTCTGGATGATATCCTGGATATGCCAGCTGGTTGCCATGGGCTGAACCTTTCTGGATTCTCAGGAATGTTAGAAGATCAAAGAATACTGGTCCTTGTGGCACATGGCGTAAGTTGGCTTAAAGGTCAGTGTTGTTTGGCCCCTTGGCTGGAATAAGTTCTCTCTAGTTCACACAATTCCCCACTGCTCTATTCTGACCCTTGAATTGTTTTACTTATAGTAGAGAGATTCTCTTATAGTTGAGAAATATTTCTCTTCACATGTATTATTATCAGAAGTAAAAAATAAAAGCATAACAAGCAGACCACATGTTTAATCAAAGGTAGAAATTATATTTCCATGTGAAATTGAAAAATATCCTTATGAGTTTTGTTCTGTGTTTTAAAATTGTTTGAAATACCATGTAAGCTTCTCTCTTACTTCAGTCTTTTCACTCATTTTGCCTTTTGTGCCTATATAGAAACAGGCTGGGTGAGGTGAGGTTCCTTGATTTATCCAGAGCACACAGCTCACCAATGGCAGAACCATAGCTTCCATTATCTGATGTCAATCTGGGATGGGCACAATGTCTTCAATGTTGGAACAAGATTTCAGGATCATCATTATTATATTGTTGGTAGCTCTCCTTTATGGATCACTGCATACCTTTTCATTTAATCCTTCCTATCCTCCTCCAGTAACATTTCTTCAGTTTTACAGCTGAAAAAATTAAGGTCTGTTCTATTGCATAACAAACTACTCCAAAATTGAGTGTTCTTAAACAATTATATTTTTATACTTCAGGAATTCTATGAGTCAAGAATTTGGGTAGGACTGGCCAAGTGACTCTTCACTGTGGCATTGGCGGTGGTGACTCAGTGCTCCTCAGTTGGTGGATGAGGAGGTCTGGAGAGTCCCAGAGTCTCTTCTTACATGGCTGGTCCATCAGCAGGAATGGCTAAAGTCTAGGCTCAGCTGGGACTGTTAGCCAGAACACTTTTTTGCATGATGGCTTAAGACCCCAAAGAAGGTATTTCAAGAGAGGCAGATGGAAGCTGTGTGGCCTTTTCTAACCAAGCCAGTAGGCAACCAGTCTTTGGGTCCATGTCTGCAGACCACATTCTTAGTTGGTTCTGTGGGGATAGGTCTTGTTATTCTTGTCATTTAGTCAGGTTCTGTGTGTAGATCCAAGCCTATGGCATTATTCTACACTTCTTTTTACCTAGAGTTTACTTTGTAAGGTAACTGCCAGCCTCTAGAGGGAGAGACTGAGAATTTCCCACCTTCTTTGCCAGTCCATACTTAGAAACTCCATAAAAACCAAAGGCAAACATAGCCGTCTCCAATCTGAGGAGTGTGATCATGTGCCTGTGCATGTACCTGTGTGTGTGCACATGTGTGTGTGTGTTTTAATTCCTTCTATATAACCCCTCAAGGATGACGAATGTCATAGAAAATTCTGATAAAAATATTTTATGACTAAAGGTTAGATGGCACAGTCTACAAAGCCTGAGACTGAGAGCCAGAAACCTGGGTTCAGTTCCCTGCTCTGTCACTTCCTTGCTATGTGGCATCATTGGCAGGTCAATTTATTTGAGCCTTAATTTCTTCATCTGTAACATAAGAGGGTTATACAAAATCACTGCTAAGGCCTACGGTATGTGTGTCTATAATCATCATATTTTTAAATTATGTGGGTATGTTCAACCTTTTTATACTTCTGCTTTACTTTCTACCACCTTGAAACCAAGAAAATGGTAGAGATGGAGGAAAGATTCAGCGTGGTTAGAAATCTTAACAAAATGGTATATACCCCAGTGCTTTGATTTTAATACAGTTCTTCAGAGCAAATATTTGCTGATTTACCTAATGACAGTATTAGTATTGCCTTTTATTTACCACCTTTCTTTGAATGACATCAGGCTTTTGGTAGCCAAATGTTGTGCAGGGCTAAGAATGCATCCACATGAGCACTGAGCTCCCTTGTATGTTTGCTCTTTTTTCTTTGGTTAAATCTTCTTCCATAAAGAAATATAATATCAGCAGAAGGGGCTTTTTGTTGTGTCTTAAAAATCCATCTTTGGCTGAGTACAGTAACTCATGCCTGTAATCCTAGCATTTTGGGAGGCCAACACAGGGATGGGAGAGATCCTAAGCCCAGGATTTCAAGACCAGCCCAGGCAACATGGCAAAACCCCATCCTTGCAAAAAATTTTCTAAAAAGTTAGTGAGGTGTGGTGGTGTGAGCCTCTAGGTCCAGGTACTTGTGAGGCTGAGGTGGGAGAATCACCAGAGCCTGGGAAGTCAAGGCTGCAGTGAGCGCTGATTGTGCCACTGCACTCCAGGCTGGGTGACAGGAGTGAGACTCTGTCTTAAAAAAAAATTCCATCTTTGAATAACCCCTAAAGTGTATTAATATATATCCATAAATGATAGTGACAGGCTCTCTCTGGACCTCTTACCTCAGTCAAGAATAATGTTGCCACGATGACCCATGCTTCTTTCAGAGAAATTGTTTTGCGAGAGTGTGGAGTTGTGTGACAAGAACAGATTCCCATCAGTAGCTGTCTACCTCCTGCGCCCCGCAGGTCTTCCGTCTCTTCCCTTTCCCTCCTGTCTCCTCCTCACCTTCCCCTTTCCTTTCCTCACTTCCTCCTTCACTTTTCCTTCAAGGTTTATTAGGGGAAGAAGAAAGGTAGAGGCTGAGTGTTTCCATAGTACACGAGCCCTGTGAACTGTTCTGTGTTTTTCTCTGAAGGTTTTCTCCAGCGTTCCTGTCAGATTTCCCTAGTGTAAACTTAACCCAACAAAATGGAACTGTACTCAAGTCAGCTACTGCCTTTTCCAGAACTTTTTTGGACCTTTTTGATGCCCTGCCAAATTATACAGTTAACTTTGGACTCTTGTAGAAGAAGGAGAAAAAGTTAAGCAATTGCCACCGTACTAGGTGTTGGAAAAAGCTTTGTTTCCCCACCTATATTTCTGATTTTTATTCCTTTCCCCCTCCCCGCCCCCTTACCTTATCTTAACCCTCAAGACACCCTCTCTAGAAAGCTCAAGTTTTCCTTCAGTGCCCACCTGAGAGATGGAAGAAATGGGAAGAAATGAAACTCACAAATACTCCCCTCTGCAGATTTTACAAAAGCCTGATTTAGATAGAGAAGGAGACTAAATGAATATTAAACATAATTGGCAATAGTAAACAGTTAAAGGTTTTTCAATAGAGGTATTTTTTCTCTTAAAGCAAAATATTTAGTAATTTCAGTAACTTGAGGCTGCAAAATTTGCTAACGACAGGCAATCCCCTGATAAATATGAGGTTGTAAAATTAGAGTAAATTTGTTTATATGTGGGACAAAAATATTTTCAGTTGTAACAGAAAATTATTTTTGAAAAAGAGGTGATACTGCTTAGTGTTTGATCCAACATGACAATTTTCCTTCAAGATTCTTATGAAAGTTTCCGTGCCAGAATTTCACACATATATATTCGGAGATAAATGTTTTTAAAATGACGAGCTTCGTTTAACAGAATCACAGCATCACTTTACTCAAATTAAGTACTGATGATGTGCAAAAAGTAGTTTTTAGTCTATGTTCACCCACAAATCTGAAATCAATATGCATTTTTATATGTTTTTTCTCCAAATAGATTTATTTCAGTGAGCAACATTTTAATCTGTGTGAGGCTTTGATTGTTCTATTTTGAAACCTTACAGAGACATAATAACAATGCTGATAAATTATACATACGGTTTAGTTAACATTGTTATGGTATTACTTTAAAAATGAATATGATGTTATATAACTTTAAAAATGAACATGATGTTATATATTGCTCATGCTCCATGTAATAGACAGCTATGGTATATAGCTAATCTGAGAGATTTCTCAGGTTCTCAGAGGACAGAATTAATGGATCTCCTTTGGAGTTATGCCTCCTAAAATACACTTTTAAACTGTGCTTAAACTCATTCATGGGAATACCCCTTTCTTAAAATGTTAAGGATGTCATTCTTTCCAGAAATGTGTATTTAATTGTACACTCTAAAAATATAGAGACATTTTGTTTATGTTTTTTCAGTAGAGGAGATTGTTTGGTAATTAGAGATTATTGTTAAAGAGGCAAATTATTTTGAAAATATACATTTATTGAGAGGAGATCTGGGAATGTAAACTAGACAGAGAGGTTACATCTACAATTGTGTATTACCAGTACAGCAGCAGTTTAGTAAATTGGTATATAAACAAGCATCTGTTGCAGGAATGTAAGAATGACATCAAAAAGGATGTATGGAAAATTTTAATTGAAAAAGAGTGATGCACAATTGCAGCATGACATTAAGTCTAAATTGATTTTGCCAACAGAGTAAAAGTGGAATTCTTTTAAAACATTCCAATAATGTAAAGTATTTAAAATGTAATGTCCTGTTAATGTACCTAAAAATTAGACTCTAGGTCATCCAATAAGAGTACTGCTTACAGTAATACAGCCTATGTAATATGCAATTATCTTGACAATAGTTTTATTTTTCAACAATTTTGTCATAAAACAGCAGTAAGATACAATGAACTTGATTCATTTTTTTGTGTGAATCATTTAATAGGCCATTACATCTACTATATTAGACTGCATTCTCCTTTCAGAGCTTTTCATTATAAGGCTGTCTTTAATGGAAAGAAGTTTAACCTTTCCTCCCAGATAGAGTGAACCCCATAACAGTGTAAACATTCTCATTATAAAATAAAATCCCCTTCCCCAAGGGCAGTGATATAATTATGTTGCAGAGCATTGTAGGAATGTTTCTCTACAGAAATGCTGTCTCATTCTTGCTCTCAAGTTTTTATCATTTTCAAACAATCAATAATATTTTTTAAATTATAGTTTAATAAAATGCATATGATCTAGTTTAAAAATATTTTGAAGTTATTTTAATCAACTTTGCAAAGAAGTCATCAGTAAAATTGCTGTTGATTTATAAATAGGATAATTAGAGGCTTTCCTCCTAAGTACTGTTCACTGGCATTGTGGCTGTTTTTATTGCCTAGTCAAACCTCTTCATTCAATTTTAAAATTGCCTTTTGAATGAACTGCACTAGGCGCTTGCCAAATAATGTCACCGTTAATACTTTGCCTCCTCTGTTTCATTGTCCAGTCTGCAAATGCACAATAAATTGTTTGATAAGGGGGTCAATGAGGTTTGCTAGTTTTTAAGTGAATTATAACCAAACAGTTCAGATTATGTCACACTCTTGTTGTTATGGTAGAGCTGTGTTGAAAAGATAGCAGTACAGCACTTCGGTTCACTTGGCACTGTTACATCGAGAATATATCCTATACAAATCAGGATACTGTGGTTCTTCAACAAATTGCCAATCTTTATATCAAGAAAAAAGAAAAATGCCACTTTGAGATGTATAGACTTCACCCCTTGGGAAGGGGGGTTGCTGAAATTGATAGGTTCTTGGTTTGCAAAGAGATAGCCTGGTTTCTATGTAAATGTGTTAGAACAAAGATTTAATAGATTATTTCAAGATAATATTTTTATGAAGATGCCAAAGGAAGCATTCATCGGAAGGCCTAAGGACCATATGTTGTTAGTATGAAAATGCTCAGCTGGTCAATACTATCTATTCCATAGATAGCAATTACATTTCCATAGGTGTGTGGACTCATTGGCTATTCACTATGAATTGTAAGAGGTGGTTTTTCTACCCTTTGACTTGTAGATACAAAATCATAATGTCTTTTTGGGTTTACTTTCATGAGAAGGAAGTTGAGATTTTCTTAAATGCATATCTTTCTGCTTATGCAGAATCGCTGAGTGTTTTTGAGAAATTTAAAAGGCAAAAGTAAGAAACTTTGTGCTTGTTGCATCTAAAAGCAAGTCTGTTTGTGTGTGTCTCTCCCTTTGTAACAGAAGGAATGTTTCTTATGTTTCTGTCTTCAGACAGTTGGCACACATTTCATCTCAGCAGCTGCTTTCTCTTAAAGTGCAGTAGAGTGTAGGACTGTAGTGACACCAGCATTAATACTTCACATTCTGCTATCATATGCTGTCACTGGGAAATATGGATCTAGGTTACATGTGTTTGCAGACTTTGTACTGCTGAATTATGAAAGCTGACTCTGTTGGTGGATTGTGTTGTATTCAGAGACTGTGAACTGAACAATAAATGAATGCAGTAGGCTGTTTAGAGTGCTATAGCATGCTTTCCTTTCAGGGCCTAATTGAGCCTGAGCTTTAAAATTTAAAGTGCCAAATTGTGCTGGAAAATACCTTAAAATAAACATCTAAATAATTTTGTCAAGTGGCATTTTTATATGCTATCTTTGACTTTTAAAATTTTTAGATCCTCATTTTTTCTACTGTTGCATAAATCCTTGCACTTCAGATACGTAAAACAATAAGCATATTGCAGATGATCAAAGAAAACTTTTTTCCCATTCAGATAAAAATTTGCAAAGAAAATCATTGTTAAAATTGCTTACTATGGTTGTAAAAAATAAAATAATGTTTCAGACTTTATGTCTTCTTATAAACAGTTTAAAATACAACAGCTGGGACAGAGCTAGTAAGATAACAATCATTCTTTTGCCTTTGTGTCTGAGCTATGCTTACACACACAACACACAGGCACATACATATTTATTTGTGTAGATAGACACAACCATACATATATATTAATTTTTTAGTTAATACAATTTCTGAAAAAGCAATTACTGATGTATAAACAGAATGAGGATAGCACATAGGATAATATAATACCAATGTAATAGAGCATGAATGTGCACATGGGAGAAATGTTTAGGTAAAAACAAATTTATAAATCAGTACCTGGAGGTATAGATAATTGATGCTGAGTGGCTATTAGCCTGTTGTAAAGGATGGATGGTGAGTATTTTCATGTCTTTTCAATTTTACCACAGGTGAAATTTTTATGGCTTATTTGTAAGTTTGGTTTGGGTCTATCTAACTTTTGGAGTTTAATTGAAATTTTATTGTAAACTTTGCTTTGTAATGTGAAGAGTAGGTACTGGAACAGAGACTTTTACTGACCTATATTTTTTCAGTTGAAACCTGCCTTGGGAGTCATTTTGTATCATACAAGCCACCCACTTATTTCCATCTTGCCCTACATGACACTGGTTTGAAGTAGCGTGAAATACATTTAGTTAGGTAACATAAAGGTCTCAAGTTGTGAAAGTGCAAATTTGTAAATATGTAGGATTCTTTTTTTTTTTTGGCTCTTTGAATTCTAAGATTCTTAATCTTTGAATCCGTTGTTTATATTACCTGGTTTTCTTTTAATTTTATTTTTGTATTTTATTATTATTTTTTTAATAGACCGAGCCTCACCTTGCTGCCCAGGCTGGTCTTGAACTCCTTGGCCCTAGCGATCCTCCTGCCTCAGCATCTCAAAGTGCTGGGATTACTGGCCTGAGCCACTGTGCCCGGCCTGTGGTTTTTCTATTTGAGAAAGAAAAAACTTCCTACCTTGATAGCACAGTATCAAACAATGGTTGTGACAGTGCTGCTAACTTGTATACAGTTAAGGATTATGACTGGTTTTTAATTTTATAATTCCTGTTTTTCTCTTTCTCTAAGAATTGGTATCAAAAGAGATGTACTTTTTTCCCCAAAATCATGTGAAAAATTTGCATTGTCCCATATTGTTTTCACCTATTAAGTGAGCAGACTGTTTGCCTTTATCCAGAGGGATTCTTAACACTCTTGAGTCTGCAGAAATCATGTTGGTAGCCTGGAATGATATTAATAATTTTCTATCGGTCATGTGGCATCAATTTATGATTCCATATGTCCTCAGTATGACCAGGTATGTGGCATTTCCTTACTCTTTTTCCTCGTGGAAGTTGATTTCTAAGTGACCCGTTTAAAAATGCCTTCAGTTTGGGACTGTGCACCTCAGGTGAACACCACTTCCCTATCTCAAGAAGGCACAACCTAGGAGTTTGTTTTCCATTGCAATGATTTGTGTAGTGCCCTGATGTGGTATACATAAGACATCCTTTTTTTTTTCTTTTTTCTTTTGAGATGGAGTCTCACTCTGTCGCCTAGGATGGAGTGCAGTGGTGCGATCTCAGCTCACTGCAACCTCCGCCTACCAGGTTCAAGCGATTCTCCTGCCTCAGCCTCCCAAGTAGCTGGGACTACAGGCACACGCCACCACACCCAACTAATTTTTGTGTTTTTAGTAGAGACGGGGTTTCACCATGTTGGCCAGGATGGTCTCGATCTCCTGTTGTGATCCACCTGCCTTGTCCTCCCAAAGTGGTGGGATTACAGGCGTGAGCCACTGCACCCGGCGTACATAAGACATTCTGTTGAACAGTGTGTTATTTGACCTATCATTTATGTTCAAGAAGTGCACACAATATATACAGGACCGTCACAACTGTCCATTAGCACTTCATTTCTAGTTCTGCCTCAAATCAGTGCTGCCTGTGGACATTTGGCTATGTTTGTTGAAAAGACGAGCTCTTGCCGAAAACGGTACTGTCTGAGGTTGGAAATCTAAAATGCTGCTGTTAGCTGATTGCAAAAACATAAAACACATCAACAGTTTTGGCAGTAGAATTAAATGTGTGAATGAATTGAATAAAAGGTGAAAACAGCACTTTTCTGTCTTAGTCACGGTTCTATGCAATTGGGGGCCATTAAATACAGTTTATAGAGTCCTATCACTACTTCTTTGTAAGGGCTACAGTGACCTCGAGTCCCCTTTGTGTTTCTCTTTCTTTTCCACAGACATCTATATTAAAAAAGGAATCCATTAAATAAAACTTCTGAAAGTGCCTTATAAGATCAAAACACATGCAAGGAGCCAATATTTGAGACCTTGAAAATAAATTAAACATTAAATTTGGGTTATTCCCATGCTTAATTAAAGTAGAATGAGTTGGAGATAGAAGTATATCTTGTAATGTAATCAGAAAAAGTGACGCTTTTAACATGTGAATGCGTGTTACGACCCAGATTAGCTATGTAGCATTCTCTTGAAAATTTACCCTTTCTTATTGTTGATTTCTCCTAATATGTACACGTGTTCTGACTTCCCATACATCCAACATCTTTGGTGACTTAATTTCCCGTAAACTTTATGACCTTTCACAAGTTTCATGTAGAATTTTTTCTGCTTAGATGAGTAAGGTAGAATCAGTGAGTAAACTCTAGATTGTAACTATCAATTATAATCAATATAGTAAATTCAGCATGTTTTCCATATTGCTTACCTCCTCAAAAGTTAATTGCACTTTCCAACCTCAAATGTTGGCAAAAGTTGAGCTTTTTACTCTTTGCAACATAGCATATGTCAAAAATATCTGTATTTCAAGGAGGAAACTAAGGCAGAAGTGATTGGATAATTTAGTTGTGTCACAGAGAGTTAAATGTCTTTTTTGTTGAGGTAATGATCATCATTTATGTTGTCTGGTTCTGTGCTCATCTGTAGCCTCTGACACATTTTTGGAGAACATTACTAATACTCTGGATATAATTTAAAGTGTTTGCTATAGTGAAAAGATCTCCAGCCTGGTGGTTGCAGTTGCAGCAGTGTTACTAACTAGCTGCGTGTGGTCAGGTCCCTCATTTAGCCTTTTACGACCTTAGTGTCTGAATCTGTAAAATGAAATCATTGACCTGGATTATATCTCAAGTTCCTCTAAGTTTCAAAATTCTGTCATTTTACATTTCTAATTAGAAGCTTGACTTTATCACAGTTATGCAAGATTAGAAAATATATGAATCCTAAAAGTTACTGTTTATCTTTAATCATCCCAAGCAGTAAAGCTCAAATATTTTTCAGTTTTAGAAAAATGATTTTTTAAATGAGCTTGGAAAGCACTCTGTGTTCTTTAGTTTGCATAGCTAAAACAGAAGAGGGAGGAAAGTAGATTTAATAAAATCAGTCACAGGTTAAAATGATTTTTAACTTTTGCTTCTCAAAAAATCTTCATGTAAATTACATATTTCAGTATGTTATTATATAACATTAGTTTTGTAATTACTTATTTAAATTATCTGTAGCCAAAATTAAAAATAGGTGACCCCTCCTTCTCAACCCTGCTTCTAAATTCTTAAAATCAATTATGTCAGTATTTTAATTCATTCAATTTTTTAATTGTTTATATTTACATTGAAATAAGAGATTCATATTCCCTTTTGGCTCATAATTCATGATGGTGTGGTTGGTTGTTCAGTAAATCAAATAGGAGAATGTTCTCTTTATTGGTATTTGGTATACTCGAGAGCGAGTCCTGGACTAGGTGGCAGGGACCTGGTTACTTCCCAGCTATTCTATTAGCTACCCATGTGACTGGACAAAGTACTTAATCAGTTGGGGAGCTTCAGTCTCCCCATTTGTAGAATGGGATGATATACCCTCTCCCTGCATAGGGCACAATGCCTTGTGGAGTCCGCGTGTTTAATAAATACACGTTTAACTCAACAGAACTGAGTTGTGGAATTTTTGTCCTAAGTTCTACCCATCAAGGTTGGGAGTTGGGGGATATGATTCGAAGGAAATAATTGTTTGGCAGTCTTTTTTGTATGTTAACTTTAATTTCTCCCTCCAAATGAGATGGTAGCTTTTGGACCATTATTTAGCTAAGCAAACATTTTTTCAAACATTACGTTATCAGAAGTAGAGCTGATTTCGTTGGAGCAGGAGGGGAGACCCTACCAGGTTGCTTTCTCCTGCCCACTCATGTCTTTCTGTGAACCTAGAAAGGACTATGCAGAACTTCTTGGGCTCTGTAAACAAACCTTTTGAAAACCATTGTGGATCCATAATTGCACAGAATTGTTTGTTCAAAAGGACATAATGAATATTTAGAATGATTCCCTTGAAGTTGATCCAAAACTTCCTGTCATGATATGACTTGGACTGGAATATAATTCCATTGCATCACCTTTCTTTCACAGGAAAGTAAACCAGGTTGCTTGCCAAATCTATGTTAATCAGCATTTTCGTTATAATTGCCAGGAGATTCAGTTTACAGAAATAAATAAATAAATATATATATATATTGTATATACATATATATAAATATATTAAATATTTTTTTAATTCTTAAAGGTCTTAGTTCACATTTTTATAGTAAGTGAGAAGTATGTTAGGTGACAATATATAGCTGTCCATTTTGATTGGCTATGTTGTTATCAAGTTGCAATTTCCAATTAGCTTAAAAAGATCAGATAATTTATGCACACAGTGTTGTTTGACGTTAATAAAGGTTATCCCTCTCACAGGACCTCACCCAGGGAAATCAGTTTTAATGGCTACTCATTTGAGTCTAAGCAAAGGTAGAGAAATATGACCACAGAGCAAACCTTGTAACATAAAATTCCCCCGTGTCTGTTTCAGGATGTCCCAACTAAATTTTAAGCTCCTTAGGAGTCAAGATCTTTGCAGGAATAATACAGTGTAAGTGTAGTCTATGCTCACTAAATTTCAGTCTTGTCTTTAACTCTTTTAAACTCTACAAAAGTATTTTCTAGAATGAAAAGCCTGTTATTAAGCCAGACAAAGGCCCTAAGCCTGTCATGTACGTGCTGAGCACTCTCAAGTTAAAGGAACCTTGTGTAGGCATTTGGCCTGGCTCTCTGTTGTCTGATTCTGTGTTGTGGATTTCCGACAAGGTTTTAAGGACGGACCCCTTTCTCAAGGAATGGTGCAATTCCTACTTAGCTTCTAAACAGACTTGCTTCTTGCTGCCCTGCCTGACTTGGAACTGGTGTTCTGCCTTGCAGTTGACATCAACTGGTTGAAGGACCTTGGACAAGTCAAGTTACTAAAACTCTCTGTGTCTTAGTAAATGAGAAGATAGGCTAAGTGCTTGAATCTACTTTTAAAAGTCTGTGACTCTTCAAGGTAGCCTGTGTATCTGAAAATATGTATCCTATCTTTTGAATTATGCTGGTAAGAAAGTAAGATTGTCTTTACACAAACACATACACTCTGACACAGGGATTTGCTACAGTGAAACCAAAAAATTAGAGATATAGGTTATAGGGAAAATGTGAAACATACCTCTTTTCTGCTTTTTTCTGGGCATCGGATTCTTATTTTTCCTCCACATAAAACTGACTGAGCGTAAGCAAAGTAAATACTAAGTCTCATTCTTGATCATTCACAGCTTGAACTTGGATTGAAGTTGCTTGCTCTCTGATCCAGAGTTTTTGGATGCATGGCATTTCGTGTGAGCAAAGAAATAAACATACTAAAAAGGTTGTAGAAAATTGTAGATTTAGTAGAATCTCTGAGATGATTTACTCTGGGGCTAGGTTTAGAATGGCAAACAGATGCAAAGCTTTTTCTGGCCTTAATTTTTGAGTTGGCTTTATTCTTGTCTACAAGAGGCCTAGATTCTTGCCGTTCTCCTCACCCCTCCCTTTTTTGTGCACTTCTAAGATTTAAGAGTATGTCTGAAAAAGATTTGTTTGATTAGAAGAAAGTATGCCCAGAGAATACTGCCATATTATCTTGTACGATTCATTTTATTAACTTGCCACCATCTAAGGCAGCAGGACAGAGTATGGAATTTGGCATAGGCAACATTGAGCCCCCCAGAAATTTAGAGAAGATGCTGGGCCTTTCATCTCCGCTAGATGGCCATTAAGATGAAGGCTTTTTCTGGGAGGAGGTCCAAAATCATCTCAGATGTGTAGGTTTTGGAGATTATTCAAAAGGGCTGCTTCATGGAACGTGAGACATTCCCAAGGTCAAATCAGTTTATTTAGGCACGATTATCAGTAAACTACATGAAAAGAAAAGCAAGTATCCGTTTCTGTAAACTTTAACCATGTGCCCAATCTAAAAAAGGGTAGTGGTTGTGAAATATAAAATTCTATGTGTTTTTGCATAAACGAGATTAATTTTAAATAATTCATCACATAATATACACAGTAAAAAAAAACAAGTTTTCTTTTAAAAATTAGCGTATTGTTGAGATAATCATCCCCAACCCTTATCCCCCCAAAAAGCTCTATTTTGTGCCTAAGACTGATATTCCTTCAAAGGGCAAAATGTTCCCGTGTTATTTATTCCAATGGAGTAAAAAAAAAAAAAAAAATCAGTGGCAGTATATTTATTTTAATAAGACTTTTTAAAGCATTTTATGTCCTTTTAACAATGTTTTATTTGTTTTATTGTAAATTTTTAATCCTCTGTCCCATACCTGCTATTAGATCAAACTATATAGCTTTAAGCTAAGCACTTTCACAAAGTCCTGTAAATAACAACCCTCTTTTCTCATTTAAAGCCAGCAGGACATCCCATCATGACTACCTCTTAATTAGATGATATTTTGATCTGTGTTCCTATTCATTAATGCTTTGTTTTCTAGTGTCATGTCACGGTACGGTTTACTCACTAATACAGTTTTGTGACATATTCCTACAAGAGCTGGACCAGAGGAGTTCCTGTTTGGCTCAGGGTTTCCAATATATTGCTTGGCATAATTTCCAGATTGATATATGGGTAAAATTACATAATACTGGAAACTTATAATTTTAAGAAATAAATAATCTTTTACAAAAGTCATGTTATACATTTAGTAGAAAAAGATTGACTTTAATACATTGATTATCTAACTTCCAAACCATTTTTACTCCATTTGCTCTCCCTGAGATGGTCCATTGTCTTAACATAGCTCACTGTGCTGCTGGTTCTGCAGTTTTGTGCTTGCTATTTTTTTCCTGATATTTAATGCAGTGCATTTTATGTTCTTCCTTTTATTTCATTTTATGTTGCATTGTGTTATGTATTTCACTGTTGGATCTAAATTGGGGAAGGGAATCCTGCTTTGTCCTTGTACTATAATGAAGATAGAGTTTGTTAATATAAATGTAAACTGCTGTCTTAGGTGCATCATCACAAGAAGACTGTTTCATAATTGAATATGTTGGTACTAGATACATTTAGAAAATTACAGTCCCTAAACACCTACTCAGAGAGAGAGATGAACTTAATGGTTTGTTGTATACAGTTTCATTTAAAAATATTTTAGAAGAATGACTTATTTGTAAGAATATGTACAATGCAAAGTAATGATGGTAACAGTGGAACAGTTAAAGGAAAAATATGTGTAGCAATTACATTCAACATTTATTAGGATCTTTGTTCTTAGAAAGTTAGATATTTTTGAGAATTTCAAAATATGGATGGTAAAATTAGATTAGATTGAGAGGGAGAAATAAGTTTCCAGAAGCATGTTAAGGATGCATTACCTACTTTAGTAAACATAACTATAAAGTGTATTGCTTTTTATTAAATTATCTGCCTTCACAGAGTGATATTTTTAAATGTATATCGAGTGTTAAAAATGATTAGATGACAGCAATTTCAAATCCATTTTCCTCATTCTTCTAAGTGAAATGGGGAAATATATATGAATATATCTTCAGTTAAGAATGGAAAAGATTATTTTAAATAATGCAGCTGCAAAAAATAGGTGTCCAATGAGAAATGTCTACAAAATGCTAATGATTAATGCTGTAATGCTGAAGTTCTTATTTGTCAATATCTAAATGTTTAATGTTGAAAAGAATATTTCAAAAGCATGAAATATTTGGAGCATAAAGGTTCTAAAATGTACCCAATTCTTCTAATCATTTCAAAATTTATGTGAGCAACTCTGGCTTCTTCAGGCTTGAAAAAAGGAAATCAGTCACATTTACACAAAAACAGTATGATCAAACCTGTTATTCTTAATGTTTTTCTGACATAAATGTGTTATGTGATCACTCATGGATATTTCATCAAGAACAAAGCTTCGAGATTATTTTTTTTCCCCAAGATATGACATAATGTAACTGGGATTTTTAGGTCACACTATTTCTTTTTCAAAAAATGACCCCATTTCTTCTTCATCTCTACAAGATATACATTTCAGAAATGTATTTATTTCAGATAATAGATATGCGTTTGAGAATGGAGAAGTCATTGGTTAGAAGGAAGTTGTAGGTGGTTTTTTTGTTTGTTTGTTTGTTTTTGTTTGTTTTTCTTGTTTTAGTAAAAGATTCTCATAAGGCTGACCACAAATTTAGGAAACCAAATCCTGTTGAAGGTAAGCATATGCCCTTTTTAAAACAGTGTTCCCGCAGCCAGTTTTTCTTCAGTCATCAGTACTATCTACACAATAACAGGAGAAAAGAAAGAGGAAATAATTGGATGTCAGGATGTGGTGAGCATTTCTATACTTAAACTGTGGTGGTCACTTGGATTTTAGCTGTACTTTCCACATTTAAAACTTGTGAAAAAGAGGGGTTAAAAAGGCTGAATATCTTTGTACCCTAATGAGAGAACGGTTGCAGTAATAGTATCAAAGATAAACCACTGTATTAGGAACACTAAATGATAAAGCGCGATAATATGCCATTCTTGAGACTTCTTGGCTCTTACCTAACACATCAGAAAGTGATTGTTGAATTTTAAATAGCCATACAAATGGATGACATAGAAATTTAACTTTGCTTTGACCTTATTCTAATTCACAAGATGACTGCAAAATGACTTTGTTGCATCTGAATGTATGCTGGATGCTAAATCACTCCAGAGTATAAAATCTTTGTTTTGGCATAATGTTGATGCATAAACATTTGTACCCCATACTAACCCTATAAACATCACAATCCATCAGTACAATTACAAAAAAGATTGTTTGTTTTCACACTTAAAGCAGACATGAAATAGAGTGTCCTTAACTTAATCACCACCTTGATTTACCACATTTGCATATATTTGCATATTAATTGGACTACAGATTAAAATTGGTTTTGTAATTTTAATTAAGTGTCCACAAAGGTAAATGATTAGAACTGTTTAAAATACATTCTGACATAAATAGCAGTAAAAGCTTTTGTGATGATGTTTTTGTGGAATTACATTCAGAAAGTGGCCTTTTTATGATAGTAATTTTAATCTTAAATAGAATTATACAGTCAAACAGAACTGTGGATTCATAATCATTTTTTTCAAGATTCATTTAATATTTTGCTGATTTGCAACACTTGATGAAAATGTACTGTAGGTTTAGCTGATTGCAAAATTAGGCCTTTAGAGCTGATAAAGTGAGGGTTTAAACCCGCAGTCTTTAGATGCCTGTCATATATACTTGAAGTGGATGTCTCATTTCATGTGTGCGTGCGCAAGAGTGTGTGTGTGTGTGTGTGTGTGTTTTAGTGGAATCAACTCATATAACCTTTTTAATGATACACCCTTTAAAAAGAGAATCATCTTAAGGGACCATCATATTCCCAGTTTAAATTAGGGAACATATAAAATGTTTAAAGGTCTCTTTGGCATATTATCGTGGTACCCAGAAGAACTGTCCTAGTGTTGACATAGGCCAAAATGTGCTGACTTAATAACAGGTCATCCTCCTTGGTGCATTCCCTTTGGGGGTGGCACTCACTGCATGAACAAGATAATTGTTGGGGAAAAAGCACTTCCCCCACCTCAAAACCTGGGTTACTAACATGTGTCATGTTCTTTCTGTTATACCAGACAGAAAATTGGTTTTACCAGAAGGTTACTGGATGCCTAGCACCCCCTCCTTCCAGCTGGCATTTTCCTGTTTGAATCATTTTAAATGTTGGATGCTGAAACCCTCCCCACTCCCAGCTGCCACCTTCTTCTCTGGCGGTACCCTAGACACAACTCCCTAATGCTTCCTAGCACCCAGCTGCTTCTCTGCCTGGCTCCTGGCTATTTAGAATGTGATGGGATAAATAATCCTTTCTCTACTAGTCACCTCAAACAACTCTTAATTGGATTTCTTTTGTATGCTATGATGTCCCTAAGTTTGCAGTGAGTGGCATTACCATCAAATTTCTTATTTTCCTCACTAAATGCTGTAGAAATATGTGCACGCACACACCTCCTCATAAAGTTTGTGAAGAACAAACCAGGTAAATCTTTTGATTCTCCTAAATCAGATGAGGGGAAATGATTTCTTAGAAACAAATCATTATATATTAATTTTAAGAGCCAATTTTGAAAAACCGTAAATTTTATCCTGATGTACTGTATTAGAAATAGCAAAAGCTTGGAATTGGCCAGGCATAGTTTCAAATCCTAGTCCTTCCATTTCCTAAGCATGCCATTTTGGCAAGAGATTATGTCTTTCTGAAGCCTCAGTTTCCTCAACTGTTAAATGGAGATTAAAAAGACCTTCAAGAGGTTATGAGACATAAATAAAATAATGAGTATAAAAGCATCGAGCCAAGGTAGTAGCAGTGGAATTAGTGAAAAGTGGTCGAATTCAGGATATATTTTGAAGGTAGAACAGACTGAATATGCTGATGAGTTAGTTGTAGGGTGTGAAAAAATAAATAGGCGTCAAAGATGAGAGCCAAAGTTTTGGCCTGAGCAACTTGAAGGATAGAGAAGACCATGGTAGAAACAGATTTGGAGGGATTGGATTCAGACATACCACGTTTGAAGTACTTTTTAGACACAGAGAAGGCAGTTTGCTCTGACTGGAAACTGTTTTGTGCAGTCATGTAGGCTGTTGCCCAGGCTGGAGTACAGTGGTGAGATCTCAGCTCACTGCGTCCTCTGCCTCCCAGGTTCAAGCAATTCTCCTGCCTCAGCCTCCCAAGTAGCTGGAATTACAGGTGTGTGCCACCACACCTGGCTCATTTTTGTATTTTTAGTACAGACAGGGTTTCATTATGTTGACCAGGCTGAACTCGAACTCCTGACCTCAGGTGGTCCACCCACTTCGGCCTCCCAAACTGCTGGGATTACAGGCATAAGCTGCTGCGCCTGGCCAGTGCTTGGTCATTTCTTAGGCAGTCTAGATGGACTGGGAATTCCCAAATTGCTTTTTGAAGAATAGGGGACACCATTTTGAAGTGCTGAAAAATGGGCTAAATTTAATGTTTTGTTACTGATATTTCTTTAAAGGTTTGTGGAGGAGAGATTTAAATGTATTTTATTATCCTCAGTGTTTCTAGTTCTGTTTTCAGGTTCATTTCACCAGTTGAAGCAAAGTTTTTATATGAACATTTTTATTGGGCAATATGATATCCTAATATATAGTCCAGAAAGTACAGTAAAAAGCAGAAAGGAAGTACCAAACACTTCCCCTAGCTTTATTGGTTGAAAGATCCTGAATGAAATGCTTATAAAAAAGAAAGAAAGAAAAAGAAAAGGAAGAAAGAATGAAAGGAAAGAAAAAGGAAAAAAGAAAAGAACCTTGAAAGGGGTTTACAAGAATCCACAGCATGCAGATTTTTTTTTCAACTTTAAGATTACCATTACCCAATACCTTTTCCAGAACTTACCTCCCCTAACTTTAAACTTGAGAAATCATGCATTACAGAAGTTGGTCTTCTCTACTCCCTGCACTCATTGCCACTGTCTTTTAAGCTTTGGTTATCTTTGATTCCTGGGACCTCTCAACCACTGCCCACTCTGACATGTCTCTCCTTTCTGGATTGGGGTCTAATGGACAGTATTATTTTATACTGCACTCTTGCATATTCACACTACACAGTAGTGTTTTAAGGACTCTGAGAAGTCTTGCAAAAAAAAAAAAAAAGTTATTTTCTTTTACCCAATGTCAGACATGGCAAGAAATATACAGCACACTTAAACTTATAACCTGAGGAAACTTTAGTAGGAGGACTTCTTACAAAGATACGGGCAAAGTTTAAGGAAAGTACTGAGGGATAGTACAATGCTCTGGATTTAGTAACAGTGTTACCATCCCTGGGTCTGAAAGGGCAAGTGGAAGAAGTGGCTACTAGAACTTGAAGAGAGCCAACTGAGTATGCCCATTGTTAGAAAGATACAGCCAACTTATTGCAAGAAGGAGCAGCAGAATGAATACCGAAAAAATCTCCTACATGTATCTCCAGTTGGCTGAAACCAACCGGAACCAGAGGACAAGGGAGCCCTTTAACGTAGTCCTTTTGGGTCAACCTGCTAGGGCACAGAGCAGGGCCAAGAAAGCTAGAGAGTGAATCTAGAGAGGCAGAGAGAAGATACTCCAGTGTACCTCATGTTTCCCAAATGTTTCTCTCATTAGACCTCACTTTTGGTTTGTTTGTAGGTTTGTTTGGTCTTGATTTGATTTGACACCTGAGAACATTTTCAGGGACATTAGTGTTCGGTAGAGCACAGGTCATAAAATTGGGGCCACTGCAGCTATTGTGCTTGCCTAGCCAAGCAGTTTTTCTTTTCTAAAAATTAAGCTTTGAATGCCTTTGGATGGGACATAAGCTCCCAGCTTTGGCCTTAGCCCACCACATTCTGATTTGTTCGGCCACTAGGTCGGTGCATTCTTGTTATCTTCCTCACCCCAAGGTCATTTCATGTGTTGGCCCCTGCTCTGAACGCTGCCCACCTCTCTCCTCCTCAGTCCCTTATCACATTTGATCTATTCTGGGCTCCCATTTTCGTAGGAACCAGTTTTCCTAGAGGGAATCTAGTCGATCTGTGTTGTTAGGAAAATGATTGTTAAAGGCTTAATGTGTCATTTTCCTTGGGGTAACATAGTAACATGGTTGAATTTTAAAAGAATCTTTATGGAATTTTTGCCACAGTTCTCCCTGCCCCTGACAAATTTCAAATGATATGACTTTGTTTTGTGCCTCTCAAAATAAACAATGTACATGACATTTTATATATAAAGCTTGCCCTAATCATTTCTATTTGGCCATTACTGTTAGCATTTCCTACTTCTGTATTGCTAAATAGAGAGAATATGTTCGTCTTCCCAGAGCACAGCGCACTTTGAGTTCTTCTGAAATGCAGGTTCCTGTGGATAACTAGCCAGAAGAGAAGAGAAACGGCAGGCAGAGCGCACAGGTGAAATCCCAGTACAGGGACCTCCAGGGAGGCTGTACATTATCTTATAATACTCAAATGTCATTCCAGAGAGTGATTTTCTAAATAAATTTAAGACACAATAATAATTTGAAAGAAATATTCTTTCCATCCAGATTGAATGTAATCAATCTGACTTCTAATGTACAGACCACAGCCCCTGTGCTTCTCAGAATGTGGGTAATGCAGAATGAATGAAATCGAATGCTTTCGCCATTTCTCCTGTATCTTTTGCCAGAATCAGCTAGATCTACTGCTTTTATTCTTTCTTCTATAAAATGTCTCTGTTTTTATTTTCTTGCCTTCCTGTTCACTGTGGCTTTGGAATTTGGTTTCCTCCTTAACTAGTCAATGACTTTGCATTGCTTCTTATGCTTCAATGAAAAATCAGGTGCTAATTTTTCCTTTATTATTTATGCTCAAAGACTGAAAAAGGGACTCTTTTACTGAATTAGTAATGAAAAATTATTTCTATAATAAGGTCAACAAAGCATTATTACAGTAGGTCATTGGCCAGGACTCAGAAACGTTTTAATTATAGTATATTTCTTACAACAATAATGACATTTGGCCTGTGTTAAATTTCCCATTAGCTTCTCTGCCTGATTTTCATGAGGCACACGGAGAATTCGGAGCTTAGATGCTAATTTTCATGGCACTTGAATGTTTTATTCAGATTCCTAAAGCACACTGATTCTCTTCCTCGAAGAAGTTTTGTTGTTAGGGAATGGTGAGTTTAGGGGATTTTTTGAAAGTATAGAAATAGTTTCAACTCCTCAAGAGCTGTCAAGTATTTTTATTTGTTTTATTTTGTCACTTAGCCTCTAAAATAGCAGTTTCTAGTCAAGGTTTCTTAGCTTTTGATGGGCCTTTAAAGCAAAAATGACCTACTCTGAGATATTTTTTAATATTCAGAAACAATTTTTAAGCAACATAGATTATACACTTACTCATCTTAGACATAAGAATTCCATTAATACAATTCCAAAGAACTTTATTAATCCATGTTTCCTCTTGATAAGTCAAGTTGATTTTTAATTAATTGAGGCATTTGGTATATAATGTTTTTAAAAACACAAAGACCACCAAGAGTCTTTGATGATAGAAAGTTGCAAGTGACAGAAACCTAATTTCAACTAACCCAACCGAACTTTTAAGTGGAGGGAGCTGTAATTTATTATGTGAGCTATCTAGGGTTATCATTGGGTCATGCATAGCTGGATTAAGGGACTTAATCCAACCCTGTCATCAGAACTGTGTTTCTGCATTTCTCTAAGTGTTAGTTTTTCTGTATGCTGGACAAGATGGCTTCTTGTTCCAGTCTTATGTCATAACAGCAGAGTAGCCTCGTAAATAGAGAGTTTTTTCCCATAGACCTGCCTGACAAAAATATCTCAAAATGACTCTAATTGGCCAAACATCTCTGAATCAATTACTCTAGACTGGGGTTGGATGGTTACTTTTTTGGCCTCACATGACCTTTCTGAGCTTTTCCCGTCTCTCTCGAAGGGGAGGATACAGGAACTGGTTCTGGTCAGGTAGTCCTGAGCCACAAAGAATGAATTTCTCATATAAAGGAGAGATTCTGTTATTAAGAGTAGAACCATGAAAAAGTTACTCAGCTTCCTTCTAACTTCAGGTCTTCTATGGAAATTGAGGCTACTACTAATCTCTACCTATTTCAAAACAAAAAATAATACCTAGTTATTACATTGAAATGTAATTTTTAGATGGTAGTTATAATAAATGAAGTCTGTTGTTAATAAAGTCGACAGGATGATACCACAGTAATTTATATTTAGGTTTCAAATTTGAGACAAATTAGAAAGCCCTTAGTAAAATGCAAGTTTTTTGGTGCTCTTATGGTAGAATAGATGAAACAGTGTAATAGCTGCTAACATTAAGAACTCACCCATGTCAGGCTCTATTTTAAAAGCTTACCATATATTCACTTATTAAAGGTAATATTTATGAGCAAGGATTCTAGAGTCACACTGCCTGGGTTTGGACCCAGACCTGAGAACTAGGGCAACTGCTTAACCTCTTTATGCCTCAGTTTCCTCATCTGTCCAATGGCAGTGAGACAGGAGAATTCCCTGGACCTTTTTGTGGGTCTTGTGACAGGGGAGTCTTGTTTACTCAGCCACCGTGTGCTCAAACGCCTTATGGGAAGGGGAGCACACAGATGAACAGGTGCAGGAGCTGGGGTGAGTGCTTTTGGGCTCCAGCCCCATGGCAGTGTCTAGGGGTGTTACAATGCTCTTTTAGCCCTAACATCTGGGGATGTCTTAAGTGTTAAACAGCTCGTGAAGAGTCAGTGTGACACCTTTTTTGGGTTCCTGCACCTAGTGCATCCCAAATTCTTGTCTGGCATCCAGGAAGAATCGGGTCACATGGACTTGAAGGATGGTGAATGCGGAGATTTTATTGAATGATAGAGGTGGCTCTCAGCAGGATGGAGAGCTGGAGAGGGGATGAGGTGGGAACATAATCTTCCCCTGGAGTTCCGCAATCCCACGGCCAATCTCCTCTTTGACTGTCCCAGTCGAACTCCTCTCGATGTTCAGACGCTTCCTCTCTTCCCTTCTCTGCTCTGACGCTCTGCTGCTCTGCCACTCTGCCACTCTTCTGCTCATGGAGCCTGGGGTTTAGGGTTTATTTGGGCACAGGATGGGGGGTGTGGCAGGCCAAATGGCAACATTTGGGCACGAAAACAGGAATACCTTTTCTCATTTAGGGCCACAGGTCCAAGCTTGAGGGTGGGGTTTAGCCAGGAGCCCAGCCCTTCTGTATCGGCATCATTAATAGTACCTACTTCATACAGTTTACTTTATAGTGAAGGTGAAACATGTCAGCACCTAGGTCATTAGTACTCAATAAATGTTAGTAGAGGAGGAAGAGTTTTTGTTACATATTATTATCTTCATCAGCCATTACTGGCTAATAAAGTCAACAGAATGATGCCACAGTAATTTATATTTAGGTTTCAATTATATATAGTTTTACAAATTGGAGACTTATTTTCCAGGCTATCTAATTAATAAAGCAATTCAAAGAAAATGCAACAATGGAGGGAACTTTTAAGTTCTAAAAGTAGCTTTGCCCAGAAGAGAACCACAGTGAGTGTTCAGTCAAATTCTCTTACATTGATGGAAATCTTATCACTTACAAAATATTAATTATAAAAAGAGAGTAGAGTTCCTGGACAAAATAAATATTTTGTTTTCTTGAACTTCCCAGCTATAAAAAAATTAAGTCATGATTTCAGAAGATATTTTCGTCCTATTTTTTCAGGTTACACAAATATTTATTTTTATTTTCCCTGCTTTTCCTGAGCCATAGACTACAAATATTTAAATTCAAAATATTCATACTTAACAAGGGCACTGTTTTGGGAACTATAACTTCAAGGCAATAAAAAGAACAGTTCACTAAAAAAAAATTATTATATGATGACATGATTCTCTAAAATTATTTTTCCATAATGATTTACCTAAAGTTAGTTCAGACCATTGCTAAAATGAAAAAAGAAGACTTGATATTCATACTTTTAGAAAGAAATAGGCTTTATGTTTATAAACATTTTGAGAGCTGTGAAATGGTAATTGTTAATTTCTTTCTGTTTA
Organism: Papio anubis; assembly: GCF_008728515.1. NCBI lineage: Eukaryota > Metazoa > Chordata > Mammalia > Primates > Cercopithecidae > Papio > Papio anubis. Next base: position 27,943,588 of record NC_044985.1, on the reverse strand, counting down.
CATGCTTGGACATTAACAGTTATTTTGGAGTCAGTATTTTTGAAAGCTTAATTTTCAATAATTTTCTTTGAAGACAAGTCATACAATTTCTCCATGTAGACATGTTCAGTTGAGAATGATGTAAAAATTATAGCCTAGCAAAATAGCTCCTGCCTACAAGAGGAGACTACAAATTTTGGTTGTAGAAAAAGCCGTGATTATGAGAATATAAAGATCTGATAGCAGTTTATCCTTTTGTTTGATTAAGGTTAAGATGCTTGGGCCGGGCATGGTGGCTCACACCTGTAATTTTAGCACTTTGGTAGGCTGAGGCAGGTGGATCACCTGAGGTCAGGAGTTGGAGACCAGCCTGGCCAACATGGCAAAACCCTGTCTCTACTAAAAATACAAAAATTAGCCGGGTGTGGTGCCGGGTGCCTATAATCCCAGCTACTGAGGAGGCTGAGGCAGGAGAATCACTTGAACCCGGGAGGCGGAGGTTGCAGTGAGCCGAGATTGCGCCGTTGCACTCCAGCCTGGGTGAAAGAGCAAAACTTGGTCTCGAAAAAAAAATTCAGAGGCTTGAATTAGGTTATTCTTGTACCTACATAATCTATATTTGTATAGTACATATATTCATTATACTCAGACTTTTTTTTTAGTGGAACCAAATTCTATACATCAAAAGTTTGATGGGATTCTTTCCTAGAACTTCCTAAGAACTGACCAGAGAAGGTAGATATTATTCCAGCAAAAATAAAGACGAGCACAGAGTGGTGAATAAAATTTACATTCTGGTGGTGGAGACTGCAAATAAGTTAAAATAATTTCAGATATAGTTAAGAGCTGTGAAGAACAGAAGATAAGGTAATGAAAAAAGAGTGGTGAGTAGGAGGAGGGTGGTGTGGTAGCTAGATGAGGTGATCTGGGAAGGCATCTCTGAGAGATGAAATTTTGGCTAACACCTGATTGACAAGAAGTGAAGGCCAATAGGGGGACGAGCATTCCCAGCAGAAGTAACACGTGGCACATTCTAAGAGTGGAAATAAGCCCAGGGAAGAAGGGGAGAGGTATAGGAGGCAAAGCTGTTGAAGTGGGGATGACCTTGTCTTAGTGATGAGTTTGCATTCATTCATTCTGAGTTCACTAGGAAGCCATTGGAGAGTTGGATAGGGGTGAGGCATGATTTGATTAATTGGTAGACTAGGTAGAAGACTTTGGCAGTAGTCTATACCAGAGATCATTCAAATCCAAATCCCTAATTTCTTTCTTTCTTTTCCCCAACTATGCATTCATTCTTCTGAAAACCCATAGCTCACTCTTCCGTTATTTAACAGATATTTATGAAGCCAACACAGTGTGCCAGATGGTGTAGTAAATGCTCTGTGATAAAGATGAATGATGCTATCCTTTTCCTATCCTTAATGATTAGTCTGTGTTTGCTTGGGTACAGTTATATTCAAAAGAGAGCCTAAATCTTCACAGGGAAGAAAGGAATGACTTGAACTGAGGCTTAAAGGATGTTTAGGAGTTGACTGTATGGACAAGGGGGCTAGTGTGAGAGTATTTCAGGCAAAGAGAAGATAAAATATAAAAAACTAGAGGCACAAAACTATGGCATGTTCAGGGAAAAACAAGGAGTTCTGCAAAGCTATGATATATGTTTGGAATGAGTGGAGATGAGGCTGGATGAGCAGTCACAGGCCAGAATCTGAGGGCTCTGCTTGCTGCACTAAAGAGGTAAGTGTTATCCTATAGGATACTAGGAGCCAACAAAGACATTTGAGCAGAGTAGAAACAATACCGCTTTCCTTGTTATATATTTAACTGTGATGGAGTTCATAACGTTGAATTGGAGAAAACTATCAGGTTATTGTAATCATTGAAATGAGGCACTGATTGTCTAGACTGAATGAGCTAAAGGGACAAGGACAAGGAATTGAGGAGACTCTCTGAAGCTTGGGAGTTGACTGGATGGGGATGGTTAAGAAGAAGGGAAGAAGGCAGACTCTAGGGTAACAGATGGTGCCATTCAACAGGATAAAAAAAGTCCAGAGAAATGAACAGGATTATAGGACACAGTTTTGAGCTCAAGAATTGGAACTGGGAGTTTGGAGCATCCCTGGATATATCCTGTTGGAAGTTTAATACATGTCTCTAGAACTCCTAAGAGTGTTAGATCTAAAGATAAAGATTTTAAACTTGATGCAGTATAAATTAGAAGCTAGAAATTGGTATTCCTTAGGCTATATCAATCTCTAAAATTTGTTTTATTTATTTTGCTTTTAAAAAAATTCATGGATTTTATATAATAACCTATTAGTAGACCTAGTGATATTATGCCTAAATTCCAAGAAAGCAACAATATGCTGGGTTAAGAAAAAGGCAGTACCAATACATAGGGCACTTTTAAATTTATTTCATTTTGTTTTTTGCCAGAATACCAACCAACTCACTTCATCTGCTTATATTACTTAGCTCCTATTGACATTTGAGTTTGCAGCCCTTAACAGAATGCAGAGTGAAAGCGGAAAAGGATCAAGCCTTGTGGAACATCAGAGTTCAAGGAAAGATTGGGCAGGGGAATAGGAAAATCCCAAAGAGAAAGAGAGGAAGCACATCTCCAAAAGTTTCTTTGTGTGTGAGTGTGTGTGTGTGTGTATGTGTTTTAGTGGGGGGTTCTTTTATTTTATTTTATTTTATTTTTACCTTCTGGTTTTTCTCTGTAGACTTTTTGTAATCTTCACAATGACGTTTGTTACCTTGCTTTCTCTGGACTAACTAATCTATGTTGTTTATGTTAGAAAAGTTCTCCCATATAGCCAGCTGTGGTGGTGCACAACTGTAGTCCCAGCTACTTGGGAGACTGAGGTGGGAAGATCATTTGAGTCCAGGAGTTCAAGGTCAGCCTGGGCAACGTAAGTGAGACCCTTACTGGGAAAAGTGAAAAAGAAAAGCTATTTCTAAACCCTAGATCCTGGTTATTCATACCATGGTCCATGGATAATGTTTCCATATGGGAATTTCTTCCCAGTATTTCTTGGGAAATTTGGAGGTTTTTCAAATACTGAATCCTGAAAAAAAGAAATTGAGTTGAGAAATCGTAAATACTTGGAAGAGGTATTCCAATTCTCCTGCAATAATTAAAGCTTTGAAAATGAACATAGACACGTGATAAGAAGAAACCCACTATGGTCAAATTGAAAATCAGAGCAGGAAACATTGGCACACATAGTTGAAGGTCAGATTACCATTTCTGGGGACCAAGACCAGGTCATGTGAGAGATAAGTGGTCAGGATCATCATGATTTTTTGAGGATTTATTTAATGATTGGTACCCATAAGAGACTGGGAGCTTCATGAAGGCACGAATTGCATGTCTTCACCTTTAGCACTTTACCTCTTGCATATATATCTTGGTCTGTCAGTAACTTGATAAATAACAAGTAGTATTAGTTTAAAACATCAAGGATAGCAGTTTTGAGAGCATATAATGGATGAATAAATGATTGATTGGATGGATGGAGATAAGAGTTGTTCAATAAAGTTTTCCAATGTATTAAAAGTGAGTTTTATAATTTGTTATTGTCTACCAACTTAGTTGCCATGGAGCCAATTAATTTGCCTTAAGTGACAACATACACACATTTTATCTTTTGTGTGTATGACAACATACACACATTTTATCTGGTCATATAGGGAAGTTCAATGTCTTGGCCACCTTGATATTTTAAAATAATTTGTAGGCAGTGTGGGTACTTTAGAGCCATTATTAGAAATTGACTCCATTGCCTTTCTTCAGGGATTACACAAAGGTACAATTTTGGATGGATCTCCAGATGGAAGCAAAATTATCTTAATATACAGAGATTCACGTTGTCAAAGATTTTTTGAGAGAGCTTGTTTTGCTGTTGCAAAGTGTTTTATTGGAAGACATTTGTGATAGTTTTGTTAAGTATTTTGTAAAGTTCTTGCATTCTTCAGCACTACTGCCTCTTGGACATTTTACTTGGCTTGTGTTTTAGAGATTCTCAAAGCCAGGTTCACTGAGCTTCTTCCAGAAAAGCTTCGGTTCACTCTAGTCCCCAACATGCAGACTTCACTCTCTTTATTCTTGTGTGACTCAGTCTGCTAAAAGGAAAGGATTTGTGTAGACTGGGGCAGCCCTAGAAGGAGAGAGTGAGGATTGGGTATGACTATTCATTCAGCACCTTTTGAGTATTTACTGTATGCCATGCCCTGTTCTGGGATATGGGAATATTGCAGTATGCAAAACAAAAATCTTTACCCCCAAGAAGTTTCATTCTCGTGTGGTGATTGGAGGGAGGAAAGACAGATGACAAGTACAGTGTGTGTCAGATGGTAAGAAGCGCTGGAGCAAAGAATGAAGCAAGAGAGGGGCTCGTGACCCTTAAGTTTTAGTCAATGGTTTGATTGCCACCATCATAAACTTCAGCCTTCAGGGTGCATTCATCCTGCAGACATGTTTTGTTCACACCACACATAGTTCTTTAAAAATAAACCAAACCTGAGTTAGTTCATTTAATTTAGTCTTGACATTTTACATTTAAAAGTCTTGACATTTCACATAAATTCTCAATTTCTGGATTTTACTGAAAAAAACAAAATATATGGCAGTATTCCAGCATTAGCTAAAGTTTAGTACTGGCTGCTTCTTTAAATATGACATCATAAAGCTAGAGTACAGTAAAGTGTACCTATATATAGTAAAATATAGCATAGCTCACTGTGTATCAGAAGTCATACTAAGAACTTGACATGTATTAGCTAATATAATCTTCAAAACAACCATGTGAAGCAGGTGCTGCATTGAGTCACAGAGAGGTGAGGTAAGGTCACCAAGGTCACAAAGCTAGTAAGTGGTACAGCCAATATTTAATCCTAGAAGTTCTGGGTTCCAAGTCCAATTCTAACCATTATATGTATACCTCTATCCACTTTGTCGCTTGATGAACTTCATTTGTTTCTATCTGATGGTCAGGTTCCAGGTCTCTGTCATGATCCAGGCATGACTGCCCCAGGATCTAGAGAGACCCTAAACTTATAGATGGACCTTCTTAGTAGATCTTTCTCTGGAACTCAAGGGAACGGAGAAATAGGGTACTTGCCACCTCCTACTATTGTGCCCTTCTAGCTGCACTCAGTGACCCCTGCCCCCTCTAACTAAATCCATTCCTGTAATGCTGCCTACCCGTGTGAGCAGTTGTGGTGGATGCCTCCATTCTGCCTCCTCTTTCCTTATTTGCACCACGTGATTGCCTTGACCCCTTCACAAATCCTGAGATAAGAACAAAGGGCCTCAAAAAACTATGCGTTTGACTGAGTTGAATATTCGACGTAGGGTGAAATATGAAAGCTAATGATCTTTTCCTTCTTCCTTTTTTAATTACTTTAAAAAAAAAAAAAACTCCACTTGAATACATTTTAGAAGGTAAAACTCTAAGAGGGGTGTGTGTGTGTGTGTGTGTGTGTGTGTGTGTGTGTGTGTGTGTGTTCCATTTCAGGGAGGTGAATACTTGTCACCACTTAAGTGGTGGTTTTTGACTTCAAAGGACAAAAGGTAATCCATTACCTGAATATTAACAGCGATGAAACTTAGCAACAATAAATATTTAGGAGTGCATGAGTCTTCTTTAAGTCATTTACAGACTGATTGGAAAGTTTTCCCAGCTCAAGGGACTGAAATTTGGCATCTACTCTGCTAGCCTAAGTTCATTTTTTATCTTCTTCTTCCTTTTCAAAAGTTGTTTCTTAGTTTCAGAGCATCAAACATGAGTTGGATGTGCTTTCAAGCTTTTAGGGGCCAATTTTGGATTTTGCAGTCTTATTAAACAACAGTCCCCAGAGTCAGATACATATTATAAAACAATATCTTTAAACTGCATATTATTTTCAACATGTTTGATCAGTGGATATCACACTTGTCAACGTTATGAGCTAATGAAAGAATTTGGCTTCAAAAAAAAAGCCAACTAAGGAAGGGGAAAAGAAAGGCATTATTAGCTTTATAGTAAGGAGTTGCATTCTGTCTCTGGAGGGCATCTCAGGCAGGGATTAGGAGTGCTGATCCCAGAACAGTTGTCCTCAGAGCAGTGCCGGTGGGCAGGAGTCAGGTCTAGTTGAGGTTCAAAGGCTATATCAACCCCATAGTCTGGGCCAGGTCAGACGTTCATCATTCGTCATGTAACCCAAGGCAGAATCCTTACAACCAACTCCTTTTTGACACTAAATCACATCTATTTAATATTTCTTGAATAAACTGTGATTTATCTAAAAATATACATGTTAACAAGATTTTGTCTTTAGAGGCTCTGCTACTCATGTGACTTTAGGCTCACCCACTTAACCTCTGTGGGTTTTCCTTACCTGTTCTACAAATGAGAAGCTGGACTAAATGATCCGCAAGGTATCTACCAGCTCTCACTTTCTGGGGGGCTACAGAAGTCTATGGGAAAGTAGAATTCTGTTTGTAGTTCTCTTTTTGCAATCATTTTTATTAGAGTGAGCAAAGAACCTTTATTGTGCTAAGTCTTCAGAGTATTATTCAGTCTTTCTCCTTTATTCTAAGGACCTGAACCTGGGTGGGAAGGTTTTGTTTTAACATTGTTTTTTGGTGAGTGGCTAGGGTACAGATCTCCCTAACATTGTTTGTTTGTTCGTTTCTAATTCCTTGATGCAAAGTGGGGTGGCCTTAAGGCTCCCGAATATGCCGAAAGGCAAAATGTTTGTAGACCCTCAATCTGGCCTTGGCTAAATGACATCCAGAAGCAGCAGGTCTGCTGTGCTGGAAGGAGGAGACTGGAGTTGGAGGCAGAAACTCTGGTTTCAAGTCCTGTCTCTGCCACTCTGAACCACAAATGATTTATTCTGAGAATGAGCATGGAAACAATATCAGAATGTTACAAGGTTCTGATGTGTGAAGTACTTGATAAACCCACTGATGTCTCTCATTCAGGTGGAAGGTACTGTTACTAAACTTCTAAGCTTTCAACAAAACATGCTTATTATTGTTATAGCAACTGAGGATATAATAATATTTTGAATAATAAAAAGTGTGTGTATATAGGTTTGTGCCATTATTTTACCAAACCTAAGAGTATCTTAATGATTTTATGTTCTAGTCCTCTGCCCCTTTGCAGATAACCAACTAAAATTTTATTTTTACATAAAATTGGCAATAGATCTGGCACAGTGACTTTCAAAGTTTTTTTTTTTTTTTTTTAGCTCCAACCCACACTACATTTAACACTGTGATCTGGTACATACATGCACATATATCTGAAACAAAAGTTACATGAAACAGTACTATGGGTAGTTCTTTTTAATGTTTTCTTTTCCTCTTATTTATTTCATTTCTTTTTAAAATGGTGATCATGACTCACTAAATTGATTTTATGATCCATTCATTGGTCATGAAAACACTGACCTAGCACATGCTTGATCATTTTCTTTTTTCTTGGGAATACCAGTTTGGACATCAATATGTATGTGCAGTATCAGTGCATGACCAGGATCACCTCCCTTGTATCCATAACCCAAAATATTCCTTTAAAATAGGCTGGGCGTGGTGGCTCATGCCTGTAATCCCAGCACTTTGGGAGGCCAAGGTGGGCAGATCACCTGAGGTCTGGAGTTTGAGACCAGCCTGACCAACATGGAGAAACCCTGTCTCTACTAAAAATACAAAATTAGTCGGGCATGGTGGCGCATGCCTGTAATCCTAGCTACTTAGGAGGCTGAACTGGGAGAATCGCTTGAACCTGGAAGGCAGAGGTTGTGGTGAACTGAGATCGCGCCGCTGCACTCCAGCCTGGGAAACAGGCTCCAAAAATAAAAAAATAAAATAAATAAATAAATAAAGGAAAGCACACAGACTTTACAGACACAGAATCAAAAATTATTCCTGCTGAATGACTTACTAACTGTGTGACTTTGGGTGAGTTACTTAACCTTTCTGTGTCTCAGTTTCCTCATTTTAAAAACTGGAATGATGGTACCTATCTCACAAGACTAAATAAATGTATGTGCAGTACTTGTCACAAAACAAGCACATATTAAGCACTAATTTGTGCTAACTGTTATTAGTCAATTAGTCACCAAATCTTTTTGCTCATCTCTTCACTTAGTTTTCTTAACCCTGCAATATTGCAGTAATCTTGCTGGCCTTCTGGTTTTGCCAGTAGATTGCTTCATCCTGCATAGCACAACTAGACTAAATTCTCACAAACACCATTGTATTTTATCACCTCACAGCCCCAGTTTTATCGTGTTATCATTTCCAAGTTTCCATATAAATTCTATAAATCCAGACTCTAACATTTCTGACTCCTCTGAGTGTCCTCAGAGTAACATTCATTTCTTCAGCAAACCTTTTACTGGGGGCCTACTATGTGCTGGCACTGTCGAGCTTCTGGAGATACAACAGTAAACAAGACAACTCAGTCACCCCTTTGGGGCAGTAAGAACACAGGCAATAAACAAGGAAATGTGTACCTATATAATGTATAACTATAATTATATAATTTGGGGGTAATTCTAAGTGATCTGAAGAAAAATAAAGCAATATAAGAGAGAGTAAAGTTGAACCTATTTCTCCTACTTCTATCTTCTACTTTAGCAAAACTGCTCTAGAACCAGCATGGTAGCCATTCCTTCCCACCTAGACTGCCCCTCCGCCTTTTCTTTGTGCTTCAGTGTCTGGCCCATTCTTGTAGTTCCGTTCACATCCTTCCTGCTGTCCCAAATCTGCAGCCATTTCAGCTCACAGTCCTTTCTACTTCCTCATGCAGCATTTTCTGTCTCAATTTGACTCTTATTCTGCTTTATGTCATCCACCCTCTTTTTATGTGTATTTTTAATCTCATCAACTAGATTATCAGGAGTAACAGTATGTTCTCTTTTGCAACTCATGCTCTATTCATGATACCTTGTACATAGTAGCGATCAGGAAAATGCAAAGTAGTTGTTGTTGTTAGAGACAGGGTCTCACTGTCACTCAGGCTGGAGTTTAGTAGCATGATCATAGCTCACTACAGCCTTGAACTCCTGGGCTAAAGCCATCCTGCCATCCAGAGTAGCTGGGAGTAAAGATGCGTACAACCATGCCTGGCTTATTTAAAAAAAAAAAAAAAATGTTTGTAGGGATAGGGGTCTCACCATAATGACCAGACTGTTTCAAACTCTTGGCCTCAAGTAGTCCTCCTACCTTGGCCTCCCAAAGTGCTGACGTTATAGGTATGAGCCAACACACCTGGCTACAAAGCTTATATATATGTGCATACATACACACACACACACACACCCCAAAAACTATATAAATCATATGTAAGTAATATGTGTATATGTCTTAACTATTAGATCAATAAAATAATAACAAGCGATAACACCTAATGTTGGTAAGGGCATGAGGAAATAAATGGGTATTTTCATACTCAGTATAATGATCCAACTATCATTGGGCAACTGGGCAGCTTCTGTCAAAATTTGTAACATGCGTGTTCTACAACTTAATAATGCCATTTACAGTTGACTTTCCTAAAGATAGAGTTAGCCCTTTATATTTGTGTGTTCTGCATTCATGGATTCAAACAACTGCAGATCAAAAATATTCCATTAAAAACTTGCATCTGTACTGAACATGTACAGACTTTTTTCTCGTCATAATTCCCTAAAAAAACATAGTATAACAACTATTTACATAGCAATAAATGTGTGTGTGTCTGTGTGTGTGTGTGTGTGCTGACTGAAAGGAAGATAAACCAACTTCACCAACACAGCTGACTACTGACAAAAGATAAGGTTTAAATCTATTTTCGGAAAGACTTACACATTTCTATAATTAGATAAACTGTTAAGCCTCAGTTATTGTCATTTAAAACAAGAATGAAGGAAAAAATTAATTTAGAAAAAAATCAATTGCCCTTTTTGTGTCTGATTCCAAATTGTATGCCTTATAAATCTGTTACCATTACTCTTATCATTATTCCTAACATTTAATCCATTGTATCATAAAAGCAACTCCTCTCAACTCAATACTCTCTACACCAGCCTCACCGAGTAGATGTCCACCTGAAACTTGCCTCATTTAATAGTTGGGAACTCATTACCTAGTAAGGCAGCTGATTTATTTTTGGACAGCTCTGATTATTGAAACTCATTTTTCTCTGGAGCCCAAATCTCTGTTTTTATTGCTTTTTTCACTGTTTCTGCCGCTGCCCTTTGGCAACATATGGAACATTTTTCTTTTGACATCCCATCTAAAATTTCAAGGTAGTTGTCATGCTCTATCAATTTACCTTATTGTCTACATAGAGTTAATTTAATGAAAGATCTCTTAGTTCTGTTTTGTCAGCAGAGAAACAAAAATATGGCAATGGAAGAAATACAAAGCCTTTGGAATTAATTTGTATTAATTTTGAGGAGGACTTACTTTGAAATCTAGGTATTTATTATTATTTGATAATAAAATATATAGATTTGTTGTTCTATATAAATACTTTAGATTGTGGGCTTCCAGAAGACAGAAATTTGTTTTATAACTCTTTATTTCTTCCTTCTCGCCCACATCTACAGTAACAATTACAAACTTACTATGTGTCTGCTATATCTTTATTAAATAGGTGGCTTAATTATATCTAGAAATGTAAATATAATAGATTTATCTTAGTATAACTAATATAGTATTTAGTTCAGACATTCCAAATCTAAGAAATATTGGTCTCTGATATTTACATGACACATTATTAGGCTGCTGACATTATGTATGATTCTATTCTGATTGGGAACCCCACAATAATTCTTTAGCCTAACAAAAAAGAGCTATTTTGACAAGTAACTGTTAATAAATGGGTTTATATAGACTATGTCTGTTAGTACTAGGAAGCAAGGTTTAAAAATCTCAGAAAGTTGCTGTTGAATATATATGTAAAGTTCTTCAAAGACATGCCAAGTTTGGATTTAGCTCACTAAAGGTTAGGGTTCTATTAGTAGATAATGCTCATTATTTTATTTCATTTCCTTATTTTTACCAATTATTTACATATCTTTTTCTGGCCATTACATTTTATTGATAATAGTGAAAATTAAAATAAATATATTGCCATAAAAGTAATTTCCACAACTCGTATCAGTAACTTCAATTTTTGTTCTATTTTTAAGCTGCTTGCCACAATATTGACAGGCATCTGATTGTGTGGCTTAGTTCTAATTATAGATATAGGCTACTTCACATGGAGTTAGATATTTCTAAGAGACTAAACAAAACGTGTAATGCTGTGAACAAGGAAAACAGCAGCATGTTTTTGGTGTAAATTGACTGTTGTCATAAACAATAATTATCAACACAGTATTGGTATCATGATACTGTTTTGGGCCTCATCATTCAAACTATTTCTCTTTGTATTGTATAGTGATTTTTTTTAGGGGAGAAAAACCCAACAACTGTCAATCTAATCATTATATTCAGCCTACATTACTAAGCAAAACATATTTACAGCTAGATCTACACTGTTTTTACAAGTTTATTAAAAACATGTGTTGCCCAATGCCAGGAATAGCTACAGCAAATGCTACCACCAGTAGGCAAACTGTCTCTCCACTTTCTTCTGAAGATTTAGCTACTTCATCACTTTAACTATGAGCTATACCATAGATGTTCCTGTGTCAAAATGTTTATCACAGATAAGACCTGTGTGTGTGTGTGTGTGTGTGTGTGTGTGTGTGTGTGTGTGTGTGCATGCAGGGGAGCAGGGTTGGTGGGGGTTGAGGAGATAAGGTAGTGGGAGGGAGTAGATGAAGGGAGTCAGGGCCGTGGCAGTCTTTTGTACCACTGATCTAGGATCACAGGTCGATACCTAATGAAGTAAAGCTAAATCATGGTAGGACTTTTCAACCATTTGGTTTATTTTATAGGAGCATAACGTTATCCATGATATATACATTAAAGCTACATTTTTTTCTCTCTAGAAATGTGATACTCTTTTTGTATAATCTCAGTTTTAATAATTTAATTGTATAATTATTGTTTTAATCACCATCCACACAGCCCCACCACTCTCTAATAGCCTATAGACACTGTAGAGACCTCTCTACATGTTTTACCTCTGCTCCTAGCTTGTAGTATGAACTTAGTAAATATTTGTTAAGTGAGTGAATATTTGAAAGAAAAAGGACAGAGGAAAGCCTGTTTTCTATATTTGGCATGTAACTGTCACGAGCTACTCCATCCTACATTGTTCTTTCCCTTCTCTGAATTCCTATAGTCCATGTATATTAATCGCAGAGTTCCTCCTTGGCTGTATAATGTATAACGTTACTCCCTAGTTGTTTGAGGTATGTGCATCTAGCTCCACATGAATTTGTTGACCACCCCCACCCTGGGTCCTCTGTATTATTTCTTTTCAGCAACTAATCTGGTGAGGCATCCACTGGACACTTAGTACATACTTTATGTCTTCACTCTGCTAAAACAGATTTCAAACCAGTGTGAGAAATAGCATTCTATCATCTAGTTTGGAACACCAGCCTATTTCATTCTTCAAAGACTCAGTGAACTTCCCAGCAATTAATCAAATGGCAAAGAATGATTTGGTAATTTCCTCAATAGTTAAATAATAACTTTTTGCAAGTTACAATTGCTTTACGTTGTTGAGTGGTTGATAATGGGTTGTTTTTCCATCTCTTGATGGCACATCAGGTTAACTTCAACAATGTAAAGTATGTTTTCGAAATGGAAAGCAAATGTCCATTTCCTTGTAATTGTCTCTTTCTAACCATAATAGTAATATACTGATAAGAATAATAAACTCTTGAAGGGTGCTGCCATAAAATATGATTAGAAAGCAGCAAATACCCACTTGCACATGTTGCTGTCATAGGTAATAGTTAATTTACAAAGCATGTTAATCTGGTCTGAGTGCTTGATTTCTCATCTGAATTACAGAGGTAGGTAGGTACATAGGTAGAGAGAGAGAGCTTCATTTAGGTATGCACAGAGATAGGGTCAGCTGTACCGTATATATGCAAAAGGAATCCTGATGCCTTGTCACTAAAATTTTCTAAGTTAACCAAGAACGACAATTTTCAGTTAAGTAGTTAACTTTTTTCTTTTTGTCTTACTTTCATGTTGTGTTTCCAGTAAAAGGATTAGATGCCTTACCATGTCTCCACCAAGAAAGTTAGTTTGGTGTGATCTTGGCTCACTGCAAGCTCCACCTCCCGAGTTTGTACCATTCTCCTGTCTCAGCCTCCTGAGTAGCTGGGACTACAGGTGCCCACCACCAAGTCCGGCTAATTTTGTTTTTGTACTTTTAGTAGAGATGGGGTTTCACCATGTTAGCTAGCATGGTCTTGATCTCCTGACCTTGTGATCTGCCTGCCTCGGTCTCCCAAAGTGCTGGGATTACAGGCGTGAGCCATCGCGCCCGCCCTACCTTTAAAGAGATAATTAAGGTTACATTTAAAGGTTGTCTCCAAATACAGTCACATTGGAGATTAAGGCTTCAGCATATCAATTCAGGGAAAGACAATTCAGGCCATCACAATGACATATACATATAGAAGCATGAATGTTCTGTTTATTACTTAAGTGCATAGGAGGAACTTAACCATAGGAGGTTCACAAGCCTTTGCTCCTTAAGTCCTGGCATCCTGATCTTCATTATGTTAGCAAAAATTCAGCTTGCAGTGAGCCGAGATCACACCACTGCACTCCAGCCTGGGTGACAGAGCAAGACTGCATCTCAAAATAAATAAATAAATAAAATAAAAATAAAGGTAATTAATGTTAAATGAGGTCATAAGGGTGGGGCGTAATCCAATACGACTGGTGCCCTTATAAGAAGAAGAAGAGACACTAGGGAAGCAAGCATACAGAGAAAAGGCCGTGTGGCATGGTGAACAAAAAGGCAGCCATACCAAGCCAAGGAGAGAGGCCTCAGGAGAAACAGAATCTGCTGACACCATGATCGTGGACTTTCAGCCTCTAGAACTGTGAGAAATAAATTTCTGTTGTTTAAGTCATACAAAAAAAAAAGAAGAAGAAGAAAGTTAGTTTGGGACAAATAGATGGATAGTTTCACAAATGGAGAACAATCTTTTTTCGTTGTTTATCTTTTTGAGATGGAGCCTTACTCTGTCGCCAAGGCTGGAGTACAGTGACGCGATCTCGGCTCACTGCAACCTCCACCTCTTGGGCTCAAGCAATTCTTCTGCCTCAGCCTCCTGAGTAGCTGGGATTACAGGTGCGCACCACCGTGCCTGGCTAATTTTTGTATTTTTAGTAGAGATGGGGTTTTGCCATGTTGTCCAGGCTGGTCTGGAACTCCCAACCTCAGGTGAACCGCCCGCCTCAGCCTCCCAAAGTGCTGGGATTACAGGTGTGAGCCACTGCGTCTGGTCCAAAATCTTAATCTACATAGGGTAGCAGAAAGCCACTTAAGTATTCGATTAACTAATGTAATATGCATAAGCAAGATGAGTCCAGATTATCCAATACTCCGCATGTGGTTTTCTGAACAAATTATTGTTTCTTCATAAGTACCATTAATCTTCATAATGAAATAAATATTAAATATTTGACAAAAAAATCATGCTGGAAACTATGTAAGATCATAGAATATTTTGTTAGAAATGTAAAGAGACAACAATGATACTAGTTATCAGAAAACTACTCAATATGGAATTAAGTAGTCACTGAACTTATTTTAGATGACTTTTCTTCTTAAAATCTTACTGTATCATATAATCTTGGTATGCTTATTTAGAAAAATGGTTTTATGTTTTATCTCATTTAATAGTGCTGCAGAAGTAGATGTAGATTTTTCATACAATAGTGGATCCTATATTAGCCAGGCATGGTGGCATGCACCCATGGTTCCAGCTATTCAAAAGGATTGCTTGAGCCCAGGGGTTTGAGGCTGCAGTGAGCTCTGATCACACCACTGCTCTTTTGGTCTGCATGACAGAATGAGACCCCATCTCAAACAAAAACAAAATAGTGGATAATATCTAACCTTTTATTAAAAACAATAATGAAAAACATAACAAAAAAGTCCTTAGTTTATTCACCTTTACTATTTCTTATTTAGCTATTTCCTTTTGTCCAAATATGAAACTGTCATCTATCTGTAAAATTAACATGGCCTTTTGATCTGATAATGTTAGCATCATTTCTCATTATTCAGTATCAAATGTATTGATCCTGAGTCTTAAATATTGTCATTTGATAGTGTTAGTAATTTGTCTGTTTGTTTATGTTCCTGCAGAGAGCCTGATAGTAGAAATTGGTTATGATTCTCCTTATGTAACTCTAGAGGACAGGCCTTCACTTATTTCTGTGTTTGGGAGATAGTCTCCTTTAGCTTGTATGAAGTTGTTAAATCTCATAGTTCATAGCAGCATCAGATTTGATTATTTCAAAGTTGTAAGATCAACAGCAACTATATATTGTAACCATTTAGAAAATGGGTCTCACATTTGGCTCTCTCTTCAATTTTTGCTGGAACTAACATGATAAAAGCCCCCATTACCTTACTTTTGGAGTAGTGTAAGGATCTTCTGTTTGCTGTTTCCAGCCTTCACCTCCTTCCTCTCTCTCCCTCCACACTCGGTCCTTCCTATGCACTATGGCTAAATCAACCTTCTGAAAACACCACTCAGTATAAACCTGTTCCATTAAGTTGTTAGTTACAACTAATATTTATAAATGAAAGCCATACTACCCAGTTGGCCAAGAAAAGTGGTAGTCCCTCCCTGCCTGCCTCCTCTCTCATGTCCCCCTGACCACCGAACTCCAGTGGATACGTTCATGATTCTCCAAGTATGTTATCCACATTTCTTTCTAACTGTGCACTTTGCTCCCTGCATTATGCCTTCTAGTTGCACCAAGGTATTGTCGAAAGAACATGAACTTAAATGGAGTATATCTGGATTCAAATCTTGCATCTTCCACTTCATTAGATGTGTGGTGTTAAACAAGTTTTCTAATCTCCTTGAGCCTTAATTTTCTTATTGGCAAAATAAAAGTCAAAGACATTTCCTGAGAAGGTTAAATGTAGATAACTTGATTTCACACCACACACACACTTCCGATGTAGACATTCAACATTCTATTTTTCCTGAAATGCCATCCTATCCTCAGTTCTTACCTAAGACCAGACTGTACTTTAAGTGTGAGTTCAAGTTCTCCCATCTCCATAAAATAAGTACATTTTCCCCTAGTGCTGAGGTGGAACTTCATCTTGAGAATTTTCTAGCATTTGTGGGTTGTGCCCCTCTTTAGCAGTGAGCATGGATTACTTTTATATATATTCAAGTATTTGAGTATAACGACAGTCTGACTTCCCCATGAAGGCATAGGTGCTGTCCCATGCATATATAACTGTTGTATCTCCACAGACTAATGACAAATGCAATGTAAGTCTTAGAAACCTAATAAACATTTGTACTTGCTCTAGTGTCTTGATGATAATTATGTCACCAGGAAATCTCAAGTCAACCACCATATACTTCCACAAAACCAGTTTTATTTCATTTAAGAATTTTGGACATTCTTAAAGCCAGAACTGTACACCAGTACATCTGTATCACTCATTTTGCCTTTGTTCATTCTGATTATCTGGTGTCTGGGTTACCTAGTTGTTAGATATTTTTGATATCTCTACTACATATAGTATGTTTTCTAATGCAAAATCTTTATGAGTTACTTTACATATTTAGATTTAGTTCCTCTTAGAAAAAGAATTCAGAACTGTAACTTTCTTTTATTATCTGGCTTGGGGGAAAAATACATGATTTCTGATGAATTGTGTGCTATTTTCTGAGAATTTCTCCACTGACACATCTTTTGAACTGAAAGGATTTGCTCCCCAAGTTCTTACTCATGAGCTTTCAATAGACTTCAGATGTGGGGAAGCATTGCCCTCCTCAAATAAGATTTGCAACTGCATTTGATTCACTTTCCTCCCTTTCATGAAATTGAGATGGACGGCTGAGCCAACTTAAAAAAAAGTGTATGTGAATTGCATTTTATTCTAATAATATTAGATTGTCCCACAAAAGTATGCTTGCATGCTGTAGGGCAAAATCACATTTCTTATGTGTGTGTGTGTATATATATATGTGTGTGTGTGTGTGTGTTTAAGCATGGTGAAAATTAAAATACAGTAGAGAGTAATATTGACTCTGAACAACACAAATGTGGTCTGTTTCAAAGTGAGGTAGCTATCTGGAAGAGATTTTCAACTTTAGAATATGTCGATGCTAATGGTTAAACCTGCCTACCTTGTCTTTGATGTTCTGTCTGAGCTCATGTGAAGTAATAGGATTAAAAATAAAGTGTACACCTTTCTTTTGATCTAAGTAGCCAAAAAGGAGGGGAAAATAATAACCTGTCTCCTGCTCCAATTTAGCAAATACCACTGCTCTAACAAAACCGATATGATACTGTGGCTGGGTTCACAGATGTAATTCATAGGGTACACTAAGGTTTTCACAGCCATTTTCCTTTTTTCTGAAGCAGCATAATTCCAGATATTGCTGCGTAAATGTGGCTTTTTACCATCTACAAAAATCAAGGCAAGTTCAATTAATTTTAAGCAACCTCTCTCAAATGACTTGCTTTTCTCTTCACTAATAACTTAATACATTATTTAGGACTGTTGGTCAGTTAGCCAAAAGTGACAGTGAAAAGATGTTGGCATGAGTTTACCTTACCAACACTTACCAAGTGCAGTGGCATGATCTCGGCTCACTCCAACCTCTGCCTCCCGGGTTCAAGAATTCTCTGCCTCAGCCTCCCTAGTGGGTGGGATTACAGGCACCCACCACCATGCCTGGCTAATTTTTGTATTTTTAGTAGAGACAGAGTTTCACCATCTTGACCAAGCTGGTCTTGAACTCCTGACCTGATGATCCACCCGCCTCGACCTCCCAAAGTGCTGGGATTACAGGCGTGAGCCATCATGCCCGGCCTAAGCTACATTTTTAAAGGACCTGTTTGTTTTGTATTTTTTGGGTGAAAATTTCCCAACACATATGTATGTGTTTAACCTCTACTTGGTTAAACACACACACACACACACACACACACACACACACACAAATTCACACATATACATATTCGTCTGCTGTAAAGACTCTGATCAGTATATAAATTAACTACTTCAAACTGTGGTCATTTCAAAATGAATGACTATGGTGTTCAGATATTTCCCTTTGGGGGAAAAAAAGGTGTTGTGAGGAGGGTTGTGGGGACAGATACTTTCTTCCTCAGGTGATATAAAAAGGCTTAGCTTGGGTTGATTGTGCCTGGAAGCTGATAACCCAAATTAGCCTTTATGAAACTCTTTGGTGCTCTGAATAGATCTCTTAATGGATAGATGGCTTTTTCTACAAACTGGCAGGCATGCAAAACACATCGAAAGGAGGTGGTAAGCTTAGCATTACGTTTTCAGTACTTACAATCCTAGTACCTGTGGTCATGAGTCATGAGACAAGACCACAACTGAACTCTTCATTGTTCCTTTTTTTTTTTTTTTTTTTTGAGACAGTCTCACTCTGTCACCCAGGCTGGAGTGCAGTGGTGCAGTCTTGGCTCACTGCAAGCTCCACCTCCCGGCTTCACGCCATTCTCCTGCCTCAGCCTCCGGAGTAGCTGGGATTACATTTTTTTGTATTTTTAGTAGAGACAAGGTTTCACCGTGTTAGCCAGGATGGTCTGAATCTCCTGAGCTCGTGATCCGCCCACCTCGACCTCCCAAAGTGCTGGGATGATGGGTGTGAACCACCACACCCAGCCTTCGTTGTTCTTTCTAAGAGAAGCTTTTATTCCTCTCCTCTTTCTTATCTCTGCTTTTGTCATTTTTGTGTTTGTTTTCTGTTTTTCCTGTCAGTGATGCTACTAGTTTTCTGTTCTTCCAGGTTCAAGCTCTCTTAATTGACTGACAGTGGAATAACTTTTAGCCCCTTAGCCTGCCTGCCCATAATCTCTTGCTTTATCTCACTTCTTTCCTACCAGTTACTATCTTTAGTTTCTGTGCCTAAATGCAGCCTAGTCCTTTGTGTTTTTTCCCTCTGCACCCAGCAGGCCTGCCTATCTTGAAGTTAAATATCAATCATACTGTCAAAAGTTCCCCTAAAACAAGAAGAACCCACACCAACTGAAAGTCATTCCTCCATGGAACTCCCATAGAGAATTGTCTGTAGCATTTTTGCCAGCCTGACAAAGGCTGGACTCCACATCAGGGCCTGTGGGACCTTCATGACTTGGCAACTAGTTATCTGCAGTGTCTCCTCTTCTCTCCTAGTGCTGTTGTCCCCTCTCCACATATACACACAAATAGTAAAATCCTGCCCTTACTACACCAGCTCCCCAAACAGACCTTCCTCTCTACTCCTGTATTCACTCATCTGCCTGAAATGTGCCCTTCCTATCCCAGGGCTTGCTCTCATTCTCTTTCAGAGCTCCTCTAAGAAGCTTCCCCTGGACTGGCTCCTGTTCCTCTCCTACAAGCTTGTAGCATGCTCTGAACTGGCCCTCAACACACAACATGGAGATTGTGTTTTTTACTTTTTTTGTGCCTTCACAAGAGTATGAGTTCCTTGAAGTCACAGGACACATTTTATCAATGCATCCACAGAACAATGCCAGAAACAGACTACTTAATGAGATTTGCCAATAGTAAGAATAGATGTGGTGCTTAAGTTTGTCTTATATTATGATTAACTATAACTATTTTCTATTAGGACTTAAGTTTCCTAACAGCAAAGGCTGCCCTTTATACATATTGATCCTGAGAGTGTATTGTGCACTGCAGATACTAGTATGTGACAGATATTCACTGAGTATTTTTCCCTTGAATTATTCACTCAGAAGAGGGTTGACGTTCAAACAGTGCTTTCATAAAACTACACTGATTTCAGTGATGATGCCATTTCTTAAAATATTTTTGGGACATTTCCTTCCCCGATCATGTAGGAACCAGCAAAGAAAAGTCAGTTTTATTACTTATTGTGACCCAAGATGTTGTTATTCAGCGTGGTTATCAGTTTTCCTCCTTTGAACTCTTACTTCTGGTTATGTGTTAAAAATCACTTGACCCCAAAATTTAGAAATTTTGAGTGTATTTAGTATATAGGATTGTGAAATTCTAAAGTGCAATGAAAGTGCCTGACACGCAATGTGACATAGTAAATTTTCCTTAAAGACATAGTGAATGAATGAATGAGTGAATGGATGAATGAATGAATGAAATATGTGACAAATTCTGAAGACAGATGCAAAAATATACTAAAATATTTTCAGTGATATCAGTATAATTGGAGTAGAAGAGAGAAGAGAGAAGTTATTTCTGTGTCTTCCTTTAAGCAAAATGAAAAAAATAATGACAGTAAATCCACCTCTTTGTCTAATAGACATGCCCTGCATTTTCTCTGTTGACAGGTATGTCAGTATTTGGGTTTGAGTTCTTCTCATCATCTGATAACTGAGTTCTTTCTTTGAAGTCTCCCTTTATAGTCCCCCACTCTTGGGATTCTAGACTTTCACCTACTTAAGCTCCTTTCCTCACAAACTGTTATTTTGTTCCATCACATCTTCTTTTCTGTTTCTTTTCTTTCGTTCCAGTTACTGGATTTTCTGACACCTTACTGCAAGATCCTCTTATCTTCACGGCCATGAACTTTTAGGGTCTTAGTGACATATATAGCTCACCAGCATAGATCCCTTTCGTGTGCACAGTAGGCAAGAGAAGAATGTCCTTAAAAAACAAACTTAGAGTCCTAGACCTCCAAGTAGGGCAAACAGAGAAAAACAATTTTGAACATTTTTTCTTCTTTTAGAAGATGATGTAGGTCTGGTGAAATAAATTAACAGAGTCAAGCACAAGTTAACTCAAGCGGAAGCAAGTGATAATAAAGTAAGACAATCATGAGGGTATAGTTTCTTTAAAACAATAGTCATGAGGTTTCATTGTATGCTAAGAGTGGTAGAGATCTTATTGTCTGCTCTCATGCTCATATTCATGTACACTTCTACAAGCAAGCATATAAAAATTAAAACTACTAGACATTTTCTGCTTTGAATTTTTAAGATAATGTAAAAGTATTAAAGTCAACTTCCATTGCCTTCTTTTGTGGAATATTTAAAGAAAAAGATAGTCAATGGAAGCAAAGGGACACATACTTGCATGACCCTTTGCTGTTAAAAACTGAGAATACATATCCCCTGTTTTTATTACTCTGGCAAAGTGACACATATTTCTTAAAGTAGAGTAGGTTCTTAGCAAGCTGGCTATAGCTTTTCACAAGTATACAAATAGCTTCAATGACATTTTATCAAGCGATTTCCAGTGTACGAGTTCCTAAACCTTCAGCCCACTGGATCACCTTTGAAAAGAAACAGTGTCAATTGAAAGAAATTTAAGAAAGCCAAGGCCAGGGCTGGTCAGTGTGTTGAAGATGGATGGTACAGCTTTCACTGTTGCCCTTATGCCTTTCTGGTCCCTGTAAACCTCTACTTAAAAATAGGAGTGACTCGAACAGAAGTCAGGAAAAGGTTGTGCTGATTTGAGATAATATCAAAGTGATGGTATTACTCCCAGGGACCCTAAGTGAATGGCACATTCGATTTGTGGATATTGCTCAGAAAATGCATTTTTATCTTTCATTACTGAACAAAATAAAGGATTTGCCACAGAATATAGTTCACCAAAGTTGTTTATTTTGGAGGAAATCTCAAACTTGTTTTTATCCTTTCAGGGGGTTTTCAGTAAATTATAGTAGAAAACTCCCCCGCCTAGAAACCAGAAGACATGGTTCTCATCCTAACGTTCACAAAGTCAGAGCTCACTTGGTCATATCTGTGAGTTAAATTTTCTAGAGCAGTGTTCCCTAAAATGTGTTCTATGCATGTAGTACCCTGGAATGCCCTCTTTAATAAAAGGAGCGGGGAGGAGGGGGAGACACATCATACTCTTTATCTCCCTGTGAATGAATATTCACAGAGCACGTTTGCTTATTCAATTCTTTGAGAATTCTGCAGTAAGTAAGCCTGTCAAATTTCATTTAAGATAGTATGTCTAAAGCTTATTTAAGGGAAGAATTTTTTTTAAATGGAATACTTATTAAAATCCTGAAGAAGTATTTTCGAGAGCACACTTTGAGAAAAGGTGCTTTCTAGACCTTTGACTCCACACCTGAAAAACAAGGTAAAACTAAATAATTTCCCTGGTCCCTTGCAGGTCTCAAATTCTATAGTTGGTATAAAATCTCAGTTGTGTAGTCACCAGAGTCACAAAATGTACATGAAAGGCCAGCAAAAAGGATGTTTTTTTCTGACAGAAAGTAGGAAAAAGCAAAGGTTCTTCTACATGTTGTGTTTAATATTACATAAACTATTTCATGCTTCTTCATAAAATAACGTAAAATACACATGCCACCCCTTAATTTTAATCTTAAATTTAAATTTAATTTCTATTGACGGGTAGAATCCACATTCCATTTCATATACAACATCAATTTAAGACTGTGTATGTGGTAAGTCCACAGGAAAAAAATAAGATTTTGTTTCACAAGATTTTACGATTGCTGCTATTGTTGTTATTTCCTTCTCCTACTCACATTGTAAGCTCCTCAGACAACAGGAACAAATCTCCGAGTTATTTTGGAGTGTTTTATTGCATACAATATTGGGTGTACGGTAGTTGCTTCTTGTTTTTGAGAAAGTACTCAATAATGAACAAATCGTTTAAAAGGAAACTACATTTTTTCTCATGTCTTTTGAAGATTCTACAGGGATAGAGAGAATTATATCATTGTTTTTCAACAGTTCAAAAAGCAAAACTTTTTTAGAACTGTCATTAAGATATGAGACAAACATATATATTACATATGTATGTAATATATGTATATGTAATGTATATGTAATATATATGTTATATATATGTTTTTATGTCTCAAACACTGAAGTAAGTCAAAGTATCTACAACTTAATCAAGACACTCAACACAGGAAAAACATTCTTGGTTATTGATTTTATATGGATATTCACAACAATGAATGATTATGAATAAATATTTTTTTATCAGGGAAAAGAGGCAAGTGGAGTTAAGGAAAAACATTTCTCGAGCATTTGCCATGTGCCAGGCATAGCCATTATAATTTAATTCATAAAATCGTAAGCATTATTACCAGCCTTCTGTTGGTGAAGATACAGAGGCTCAGAGAGATTGATATGTTGGCCAAAGTCAAACAATAAGTGGCAGAGCTGAGATTTGAACCAAGTGCTTGTAAATTTCATGTCTACCTTCTTTCTAAAATGGAACCAGTGCAATTATTTTTCTCCTGTAATCGTCTAGCTATTGAAATGCTATATTGCAAAAAGTTTTAATGAGATTGTACTATTGAGTTGTTATGAAGAGCTTTTTATATCCATTTTCTCAAATTCTAGAATTCCAGAGTCCTTTTTCTTTTTCTGCCTGCATGTATTACATATAGCTAAAGAGTTTTATCATAAAGTAGAAAATCGTTTTTCTTAGGCATTGATATTATACTATATTTTGAGATAATTATCTGAAAGATATTTCTTTGTAGAATATTTTACATCACATTTAAGAAGGATTATTATTTAAGTTTCAAAACAGAACAGAGCGGTCTCAGGTTATTTATTCGTTTGTTTTCTGTCCCTGCCCCCATGGCCTTCAGCATCTCCTCTGGCTTTTGTGATACATGTGCTCATGAGCTGCCACCCCTAGGTCCCTCTGCTTAGGGTGTACATCCCTCCTCCCAAGTCTGGAGACAAGCTGGCATTGGGTGAGGGTTGATGGAGACTACAGCACATGAAATTCATCCATGTTCTTAGTCAGCACTAAATGGCATCTAATTATGGGTGGACAGTAAAATATTTCCCCCTTACTTGTTGTACAAAAATGTACTGAAGTGAAATCCACATAGTATAAAATTTAACCATTTTAAGGTAAAGAATTCAGTGGGGTGTAGTTTATTCACATCGTTGTTCAAGCACCATTTCTATTTAGTTCTAAAACGTTTCCATCACTCCAAAGGAATACTGCTTACCTATTAAGTAGTTTCTCCTCATTCCTACTTCTCCCCATCCCCGACAACCATCAATCTGTGTTCTATCTCCTTGGATTTATGTATTCGTATAAATTGAATCATAAAATATGTGACTGTTTGTATCTTGTTTCTTTGCCTTAGCATAATTTTTCAAGGTTCATTCATATTTTAGCATGTAGCACTAGTTCATTCCTTTTTATGCCTGAATAATCTATTGTATGTATATGCCACAATTGGTTTATTAATTTATCTATGAAGGGACATTTGGGCTGTTTCCATCTTTAGGCTATTTATTGAACATACTACCTTTGATTACCCCCCCAAAAAAAAATCCTGTTGCAAAAGCACTTGAAATGAGACACTTAAAGTTGCAACAGGAGCGCCATAGGAGTGAATCCAATGCCAACCTGCCATTAAGGTTCTTTTTGAAATTGGACTCTCTAAAATATAATGTTACTGTAAATGGACTTTAATGATTCACAGTGTATATGGATTATGGATATGGTACCAAAAATGTAGATACCTTCTTTTTAAAAAAATAAATTTTATCATGTCTATTTAAGGTGTACAACATGGTGTTACAGACACACAGATAATAAGGAAGTGTTTTTAAATGTAATATGATATGTAATCTTGTTTGTGTTCAGTGTTAAATTTAATAGAATTACACAAAACCTACTTAGATAGCTTAGTTTAGAGACAAAAAATATTAGTTCTGTCCAAAACCTTCAGTAACCAAAAGCTTTAAATATATTCTTTTGTCAATTAATAAAGAAGAGCCATTAAAAACAAATTATCTGGCATCTCTACATATATAATAATTATGCAGCCAAGGCTTTTCCTTTGGAAACAATTTATACATTATATAAACCTAACTTTCTCATCCAAGTATCATTTCAAGAGAGGCAAGCTTAAATAATGGAGGCAATAGGGAAACATAATATTACAATAATGGTCTTTGGTGCGGTTTGGAAGGTTTTAGGAAACATTTGGAACTATTTTTCTCATAAAGTCAGTTAACTATTGAAGTGTTATGATAGCATTTCCCTCTGTATTGTATACAGTACAAAAGGAGCCCAGTTAAAGGAGACATCAATTCTAAATATCCTGATTAGAGGGATTTCCACCAACCAGGAAATTACATGCTCTGGTATCCTGGGATTAGTTTAATAGAAACATACAGTGAAATAAGGAATGGATAGGTGATTTAGGGTGCCCTGTTTGCTTTCAAATGCCCATTTCTTTGTAGCTTCATCTAGCAACACTACATTGAAAAAGCCTAAAAGGATGGGAAAGGACCTGAATTTTCAGAGTAAATATGCTCCAACTAAATTGATGTGATATTTCATTTTTTGAGGTATATTTCTAACTAGATTATAAGCCAGTTCTGTTCTCAAAACTGTTGAAATGGAAAAAATGTTTAAACTTTTCTTTTGCTTACACCATTATTATTTGACTGTTTGAAACTTGACAGATGTATGCCTCAAAGGTTCTACACGTCTGTCAAATGTTAAATTCCTTTGTGAATTGATAGCCATTTTTTTTTTACATTTGACATATAGATTCTGTGATGATAGTTACTTTTATAAAATAGCTATGGTCTTTTTATAAAAATTTAAATTGTAACACTGATTAAAAATATAATGCTTTTTCAAAACACATAGCCTGTTGAATAAGGAAATGAGCAATATCTCATGCTTGTTTTTAAGAAGAGTACAATATTTTTGTTATACTTGAGCTTAAAAAACATTTCTGTTGAAGGTTACTCTATTAGTTCATTTTTGCATTGCTCTAAAGAACTACCTGTGACTGGGTAGTTTATCAAGAAAAGAGGTTTCATTGGCTCATGGTTCCATAGGCTGTACAGGAAGCATGGCTGGGGAGGCCTCAGGAAACTTACAATCATGGCAGAAGTAGAAGGGGAAGCAGGCACATCCTACATGTCTGAAGCAGGAAGAAGAGGGCAGGGGAGTTGACACACACTTTTAAATGACCAAGTCTGACAAGAACTCATTATCACAAAGACAGCACCAGGCCATGACAGATTCGCCCCCATAACCCAAACACCTTCCACCGGGCTCTACCTCCAGCATTTGGGATTACAATTCAACATGAGATTTGGGCAGGGACAAATTTCTAAACTATATTAGTTGCCATGCTATCTGTTTTCTCAGATTACGAGAGGATATGGCTAAACAATACATCAGGATGGATAAGTTTTCTTGTCCATGAGTGTTGGGAATCTGCCTGAGAGACTAAACCTTGAGAAAATTTAATGTGTTTCAGGCTGTCACTAAAGGGTTCATTCCCAACCCTCCACTCCTTAAAACAAGATAAAACATGACAAAATAAAACGAGAGATCAGGCACCAGGTAATTTGAAGGAGATGGAGAAATTTTCAGACTGACATTGACTTTAATTGAACTCCACTCAAGAATGAAACGTATATACTGTGATACTTTTAGTAAAGTGGAAGGAGGAACATCGGCAAATTCAGTTTAAAAACTAAGATTTTTTTTTTTTCATTTTCAAATGGAATATCCTGAGAAAGTAAACTAGAGATGGATTGTAAATCCAAGTTGTGGTAACCGGAAACCCTCCATCTCTCATTCTCTTGCAATCTCATTTTTTGAATGAAGCCTTAGACACAGGCCACTAACGTGTCTAAATTCCAATATAAAGCAAATGACTAAATGTTTCAGTGCCAGGATTAGTGCTAGGTGTTGCAGTACAAAAGTGAACAGGATAGAATCATCCCTATGGCATAAAGGCTGGGATAGCAGGCAGACAAATAATAACAAGTGCGAGAGGAATGTGTGGTGGTGTGTGTACACATGGATGAAACACCTAGCTTTCCTGCTGGTGGGTATTAAGCCTGGAAGCTAGGCCTTCATTACTATGTCCAGGACTCTGATGTAACCTAGAGATCTAAAAAAATTATGCTAGAATTTTGTATTAGCAGGTATCTTAGTGGTCATTGGCTCTGATTGTTTATACGTTTTACCTCCAAAATGTTATTCCCTCACTTATACCCATTCACCCTAGTTTGTTCTCCTCAAACAGAGAACAAACAGCAGAGAACAAGGGGACTCCTTGACAGTGTAGGAATCCTGGATATTCGAAAACTTGACTCTTCTCAGTTTTGTTCTGCATCCACATTGCTGCATCCACTCGTCCCATGTGACGCCACTGCTTTCTTGTGTGTTTGTGATACAATGATATAATAAGAAATACATATTTGATCTTTGCCTCAGGTTCCTGATACAGAGTTCCTAAAATGCATGGAGTTTCCTGAGTGATAGGAGCTATAAAGTTGAAAGGAGTGTTTTTTGTTCTTCATAGAGAGTCTTTCAACCACACCTGAGTTTAGGTTTGTGCCTGCGTGACTTTTGGAAAGCCCCTAAGGAGGAGGGGCTGGGCTGCTTGCCAGGGGGACCAACCATGTGATTAGAGGGTTGGAATTTTTGGCCCCACCCACACTCAGACCTTCTGATAAGAAAGAGGGACTGGATGGAGGTTGAGTTCAGTCAGCAATGGCCAATGATGTAATCAGTCATGCCTACATAATGGAACCTCCGTATAAACCCAGAAGGACAGGGTTTGGAAAGCTTTCAGGTTGATGAGCACATGAAGGTGTTGGGAGGGGGATGCTGCTGGAGAGGGCATAGACGCTCCATGCCCCTTTCCCTGTGGTTTGTCCTATACATCTCTTCCGTTGGGCTGTTCCTGAGATATATCCTTTTACAATAAACCAGTAAGTAAACTGTTTTCCTGAGTTCTGTGAGCTGTTCTAGCAAATTATCAAACCCAAAGAGGCGTTGTGGGAACACCAATTTATAGCTGTTTGTCAGAAGTATTTAAGGCTCAGACTTGGCATCTAAAGTGGGGCACTCTTGTAATACTTAACCCTTAACTCCAGTATGTAGTCTCAGAATTAAACTGAATTGTAGAATACCGTGTTGGTGTTAGAGAATTGGTCATTGTGGAGAAAAAACACATTTGGTGTCAGAAGTGTTGAAAGTGTACGGTAGAATAGTGTTTGTTTTTCTTTTAGTATTTCTTTGGAAGTAGCCATTATTTTATAAGCCAAAGTATTTTTTGTACTTTTCACATCATCTTTTCCGTGGGATAATAGTTACCTTCTGTCTCATGTTTTTGAAATTTTTCTGTAATCTAAACATATACCAAATTCTATCTAGTCCCTATTTTTTTCCCCTCTTGAGTTTCACAATGCTAAGTGGCCACTTTTCTTTCAAGTTCCTGATCATTTCCACATCCTGCACTCACCCTTTATCCCAGTTTGTCTGATTTAAGTCCAGAAAAGTAGTTTCTCTACTTGCATCATCTGCCTTCTTTGAGCTTAAACTCTTAAGAAAGTAAGTCAAGAATTTATCCAATGTTGTGTTTTTGCCAAGCAACACTTCCAGATGGTGTCCTCATGGTTGAAGTCCCCCACCACCACTTTATGGACTTCTCCTCCAGTTTTGCAATATCTGTTACCAAACCACATCCTCTACCTGGCCTGGTAGTCTGGAGTGCATTTTCTAGCAAATATCACCACCACTTTCTCTCTTTTTCCCAAAATGCCTCCACCCTTGGGTTTATAATCTGCAAGACAGATACTATGATTTTCATGATGTACATGGCTCTTTCTTTTGAGCAAATCTTTTATCCTTTGGAACAAAGTTTTCATTTTGGCTAGGGTTTATTCTTAACAATAGCACTACTATTCAAAAGCAAGTATTTATTAACTAAAGACTATGTTCCACATTCGGTGCTGGATTATTAACATCTTCAAGTTGATTTGGTACTAACTATATTAATGCTTATGGTAATTCCTATGATGTAGATATAATTCTTCCCATTTTGCCTATGAGGAAACTGAGGCTTGGGGAAGTTAAGTAGCTTACCAAAAGCTACACCATTAGTAAGTGATAAGGTTGGGATTTGAACCCAGAACTGTCACATTCCAAAGCTTGCACTTTTAATCATCACAGTGCTTCCTATCTCTCATTGCCTTGCAACATCTTAAAATAATCATACCCCAGGGCTGGGAGTGGTGGCTCATGCCTGTAATCCCAGCACTTTGGGAGGCCGAGGTGGGCAGATCATGAGGTCAGGAATTTGAGACCAGCCTGGCCAGTGTGGTGAAACCCCATCACTACTAAAAATACAAAAAAATTACCTGGTGCTAATTTTTTTAGCCACACTCCTAAACGTGTGGCACATGCCTATAGTCCCAGCTACTCGGGAGGCTGAGGCAGGAGACTCACTTAACCCGTGAGGCAGAGGTTGCAGTGAGCCGACATCGCGCCACTGACTCCAGCCTGGGCAACAGAGTGAGATTCTGTCTCAAGAAAAAAAAGAAGAAGTAATCATACCCCCTAAAAGCATAAAAATTTCATAAACTGCATAAAAATTCCAGAGTAAATTAGCTTCTTGTTCAAACTTTGATGTACAGACTTAGGCTCAAAATTTTCATCACTACTGGCTTCCCTTTAATTTTTTCCTAAAATTCTTTGGGCACTTTTACCACTTGCTGCTTTATTTTATCCTCCATGGTTTCAGGTTTTATGATTGTATCTGAATATTTTTCTCCCGCTCTTCCTTCCAAAATTCAGTTTAAAAGCTTCTTGGTGATGTTGGCAAATTAGGGACCTTCTTTCCTGGCTTCATGAAAAACACTTTCTCTGTGTATTTTTTCTTGTTCGAGTCTACAAAAGCAACTCTTAGCACTGTCTAGGTAGCCACCTGTTTGCTCTTTATATCCAATTTTCTCTTCTAAGGTTATGGCCTTCACTTTTGAAAGGGATTAGTACCAAAAGGGTATCCTGCCATTACACCCAAGCCATTGAATTTTCTTCCTAGATGGCAGTTAGAGTAGTTTTCAATTCTGGTGACAACCTAGAACTACCTGGTATAAAAAAAATAACAGTTCTTAGACCCCATCCCAGATCAACTGTGAATCAGTCTTTGGAAATAGGTTCTAGGCATCAATCATATCTTCAAATTCCCCAGTATTTTAAAGCTTCTGATGTGCAACTGCAGTAAGATCCATTAGCATTATGAGCTTTGTCTGGCAGGAATGTTTGTTCCCACTCGAATGAACAGAAGTGGGTACATTTTATGAGTCTTGGCAAGCTCCATCTCACACTAAGATTCATGCCGTAGGAAGACAGCGTGCGTCTTAGCTTGGCTACAGCTTCTTTCACAGAAATGAACAAGTTCCATGAGGTTTCTTTTCTGATTGCAATTATTAACAGCATTGTGCCTCCCTCCGCAGGTCTGAGAATGCTCCTAGAGTTTCATAGTGCCTCTGTAATCACCTCCATGGAGAGCCTAGCACCTCTCGTATACTTCCAATTGCATATCTTTCTCCCTGTCTCTCTCGGCACATTATTTTACTGACTCTTCTCTTGTCATTTATTTTCCTCTACACTCTCAACATCTTCTTTTTTAAAATTTCCTTCTAAGAAGGCTTCCTTCTTCCTTCATTTGAATCTAGGTTAGAGAACCAGCCATAAGTCTATTCATCTTCTTTAGCAGGAAACAATCATTTAGAGTAGGCCCAAGCTAGGCAGAAACACAAACAAAAATATTATATGTAAGACATGATTCCTGCTTCCTAGAGCTTACTTTTAATTGGGAAAAAAAAAAACAAAGGTACATGGAATCAACAGTCATGGTTGTTAAGTAGTCAACAATATTCAGGAGTTTCAGAAAAAGTGTCTTAGGGAAGGTAGATATTGAACTGAACCTTTCAGGATAAAGTAGAGACGCCACTGCAGGTTACTTGAACAACATCAGTGAAGCTGATTATTAAGCACTATATTAATAGTGCTTAATAGTGCTTAATAGTGCTTAATATGGAGAATTTGTCCCAAGGAGATCGTGGGACTGGGGAAGAAGATTTAGATAGGGTAGGGTAGAATTAGGAGAGAAGAGTAATTCGTAAGGTGGTAAGATTAATACTTTCACCTCACTGCAACCCCCTTATTCAAATCATTTGCTACACTCTAAACTGCAAAGGCCAAGCACTGTCTTCCATGTGTTCCTTTGCTTACCATAATACCTAAAAGTATATACAAATATATTCATGGAATGAATGAATTCTTCTCAACCTGATAGGGATGTCATGAATCTCTTTAGAAATTAAGTGAAATCCATGAACTCCTTTCTAGAAAAATGCTAATGAATGCAGATGTGTACACACACACACACACACACATTCACACTATCCTGTATAATTATATACAGGTTATAGAATTGAACCTTTAACACAATGTAATTATAACAACACAATAGGAAGATAATGTCTACCTATCTGAAAGCTTTTCAGTACTCTTTGTATAAGTTATGACTTGACAGTGTTTTGACTAAGAGAAAGTGAAAAAGAGGAAAGCAGTCTTAAGAATGAAAATTTTGATTCTGGTGTCTAGTTATGGATTTTTTTGTGTTCTTTTCTCCCCTCCCTGAGCTTTGCTAGCATGTTTTTTTAAAGTCAGTTCTCAAGAATCTGCACTTAACCAATTTGAATAATATTCCTCAAACAAATCTTTCCTATTTATTGATGATTTTCTTTGAGTTCTTAGTGCAACTACACCAATCAGAAATAATGGAAGAAGAGAACAAATTACAAGGGAAGGGGGGTGGTGGTTGTCATCATTGTTGTTTGCCATCCTTACAACTCAGGTGTCTGGAAGGTTTTTAGACCGCTACCATGAGCAGTAGCCACCAGTGCAAGGTGAGAAATTCAGTGGGGCTATTTAGAGCAGACATAAAAATAAATATAAGAAAATATATAAATTCATCAACCAATTCTGGTACTTTTCTAGGAATCTCCTTCTAATAATGATAACCCAAAACATCAGCGACCACTTTGTCTAGGCTAAGCAGGTATGTTGTCCTTCTGGGGAAGTTAGTCTCAGTGTGAAATGAATTTATTGAGGCATAAGCTCCCTCTAATAAGGGATGCATTAGTTAGCCATACACCATTTCAACTAATCCTTAAAACATCCTTAGGAGCTTGTTCTTATTTGATAAGTGAAAAACAAAAGGCTCAGCTAGGTTATCGTATTGGCCCAGGGTTACTTACCTATTAGATGGTGACCCTGAAATTTGAGTCCAGGGCAATTTGATTCTAAAGGTATTTTGCTACTCTCACTCTCCTACTGATGAATTTTTACACAGACACCCTACAAATCCCCTCCCAGTTCTGTTTCTCAGACGTATGTGACCACCTTAGTGAGAGGGAAATTTAACTGGCGTAGTTACCAACCTCTCTAGTGTTGTGAGCAAACTACAAATAAAACAAAAATGAAAAGGCCATTCTTTTGCAGACAAGTTTCTTTGCCATTAACACCGACAGATTCATTAATCCTAGCAGACAGGAATGATCACGTATCTCTCTTTCAAAGAGTATATCCATATTGTTTTCCAGTAGAAGAACAATATATATTTTGTTAGAAGATGACCTAATTGATCCATTCTTTAGTAATTCAGGGAAATTGGATTGTTCTGCTCATTGGTGGAAGCATGGTCTCATCACCATGGCTCCAGGAGGCCAGAAGTGACCTTGTGTTCTCTTGCATGTAGCTTGGGTCAGGGAATGTAAGGCCAGTTGGAAGCAGCCTCGTTTGTCCTTTTCGACTTTAATGTGACTGTAACTTTAAAAATCTCCAGTAGCAGAAATATTTTTCCTATATAACATCTGTAGGTTGAGAATTTGATATTTAAGTCTTGTGAAAATAAAATTTGGACTTACAAAAATAAGTACATGTTTGTTATAACTCTCTAGGTTCACTTTCTCTGGCAATAACCTTCATTTTGCAACACTCAACTTTGTTAAGCAAGTGTTTGTGCCAACCACGATACTGAACACTTTCCTATACGTCGTTATACTTTACCCTCTCCACAGTCCTATGGTCTTTTTAGAAAGGATCATGCCAGTAATCAGAGCAGAGTGGTGTGGTTGCTTTGTTAATAACGAGTGATTTCTTTTCTATCAAAATAGGTTTTATAATATTACATTTATGACTTTTGTTATCCTTCCTTCCAAGGAAGGATAAGTGCTGTTTACAAGAAGCTCTGTTTAATAATATGAGGTAAACAGAATTCTGCTTTTTTAAAACTGTTAGAACTGATCGAAGGAGTTTACATACTGATGGCCCCCACGCTAAGCCGATTCTACAGCACAAGAGCAAGTCCAAAGTGCATCTTAACATTTAAATCTAGATTGAAATGTAAATTCCACCCACCAGAACTCAAGCTGATATCAGTGTTGATCATAGAAAAAGAGATGTTTCTAATTAACTAACTTTAAAGCCCTATCTTAATCACTTAGAGCATTCTTGTGCACATCTGTGCTGCAGGAGTAACTGGATTACCTCCATGGTGTGTGTCTCTGGGTGTGCGTGTGTGTTTAAAGCAATGCTATAACTCTATCCAAATGCAATTCAGCGCTGCTTTAAAGTTTAGAACCAAATGTGTACTTAGTAACATAGTTTAAAACTTGAAACCCTCCTCTACCTTATGTGTGCTTCTCTTGTAAATTGAGCTTGTTTGCGGAAGGCAGCCATTTCAAATACTGTGACACATACATCCCAGAACTTCTTCCCTCTTACTTCAACCTAACCTAAATGAGCACCAGAGCCAGGGCCTCTCATGTGGTTTTGCTTCATCTGACAGTGACATCAGTATCTTTCCATTTGCCTTATTTTTATAAAATTGTGCCCAGAATGAATGGTGAAGCCAGTAAAGGAAACTGAGTCCGAGGAGTAATTTTTCATTAGGGTAAATGAGGTGATATGATAAACAAGTAAAACCTGATGTGACAACATAATACAATGCTGTGATACAAAATGTTTGATTCTATTCCTGTGACTGTTTTCTAAGGCCCTTGTATCTTTTGCGTATCTTGTATGTGTGTATACTGATCAGTGGAAACGTAATTGGTAATCAGATATTTATTTCTATCAATGAATAACCAGATGGCTCTTGCCTCCATTGGAGGAGAACCATCTTGCCTATCCAATAGCACAGGGACATTATGTACAACAAATCGAACAGGAGGATCATCTATAGCCCAAGTAAGAAACTGCAGCTGCTTTTCTCTACTTTGTAACGTTGGCAGAGGCTCAGAAATGACTTTATTCTTATTTTTAAATTGAAATAGTTTGTGTATCTTCCCTACCAAAGTAACACACGCTTATTCTGGAAAACTATGCTAATACAGACAAAATAGGGGAAGAATGGTTACAAATCAATTTTTACTACCATCACTTGCCACTTGGAGATTTGATGATGGTAATGAGGATAAAAGGCTGAGGTTTATTTGAGTACATACTCTTGCCTGGATGCTGTGCTAAGTGCTTTACATAAATTAGCTTATTTAATCCTCCCCACAACCCACTAATGTCAGTAATGGTATTATATCCCCCTTTTTAGAAAAGGAAACTGAAGCCCGGAGATGTTAAGTGAATCACCTGAAGTCACACAGCTACTAGGTCATCTAGTAGAGGGAGCTAATTGAATCTGACAGTGAGCCCCCACTGATTTCCAAGAGTTAACTGATTAACTCTGTTGTGTATGTTACAAATATTTCTTACAGTTTTGTGGGTTGTCTTTCAGTTGTATTTATGAAATTTGTGATATATTATTTCATTTTACACAGATGAGTCCATTCTTTTTTTTTTGAGACGGAGTTTTGCTCTGTCACCCAGACTGGAATGCAGTGGTGCAGTCTCAGCTCACTGCAACCTCCGCCTCCTGGGTTCAAGCAATACTCCTGCTTCAGCCTCCCAAGTTGCTGGGATTACAGGTGTGTGCCACCATGCCTGGCTAATTTTTTGTATTTTTGGTAGAGACGGGGTTTCACCATGTTAGCCAAGCTAGTCTCAAACTCCTGACCTCAGTTGATCCACCTGCCTCGGCCTCCCAAAGTGCTGGAATTACAGGCATGAGCTACCGCTCCCAACCAAGTCCATTCTTTTCTTTTGTGGTTTCTACCTTTAGCACTGTGCTTGAAAAGGCCTCTTCTAACCTTAGATTATAATGTAGGAAGGAGAAAAACATGCTAACAGTACCAGAAGAAATTAGCCACAAGCCAGAAAGCCATAGTGTCTTCCCATGTTGTCACCCACAAGAAGATGATCTGAGAGTGTGATTGAAGGCAATGGTGGAAGGGAAACTAAAACTGCTCCCTCATTATACCCTATAAAGTCCAACCTGTTCAACAGATCAGTTACTTACACATCTGTTCATGCCTTCTTCCCTCTCCTTCAGGCTTCTGCAGTAGGGACTAGACTGGGAGGAGGGATGAGAGAAAAAAGGAGTAAGCTAGTTACATAGCTGGTGCTGTTTGAGGGCCTCTCTTAGGTATCAGATGCCTTTGGTTGGGTCTTTTGTATGGCACTTAGTTATGTTCTTTTGAGACACACCTGTGGAGACCTCATACACAGAGGTAGTACGTCTGTCATGGATGAAACCCTGTCTGGGTGACTTCTAATCACCTCCTTTTCTCAGATCATACCCCACTTGCATGTACCTTGCCTTACAGGCCCAGTTTTCTTAAAACATGGTCCTTTCAATACTGTGTAAGCCTAGCTCCCTCCCCGCACCACTAGACCCAGGGGAAAACACATCAGGCGTCTTCTTCCTTACAAATGGTAAAAATAGACACTAATTCCATTGCTTGCCTTTCTCCTTGACATGCCATGTTGACAACTTCGGTCAGTCTCCTAGCTTCAGAATCTCAAATCAGGGCCATCACCATGATCTATGCCCTATATTTTAGGAAGCATACAGTAGGTTCTCTCAAGAATTCTGTGCTCTGTTCTAGGAGTGGAAGGAGGCAGGTGTTGAGTTTCGGCAGTTTGGCAGCCATCCAGCTTGGGGAAAGAGATGCCAGCCCCTCTCCTGGCAGGCATCCCAGTCTCTACCCTTTTCTTATATAGGCTGTTAGAGAGTGATGGGGTAAGAATATTTTACAGATAATATTTCTGTCTTTAGCAAGTCCTGCAGAGGTGTGCCTGGCACCTCTGTTTAGTGTTTGTAGGTATTAATCCTCAGCATTAGAGCCTCAACTGAAATACCAAGATGATAGGAAAAGTCCCATTCCACATCCTACAATAATGAAGTTATTTCATGTGATGGGGATATCATGTAATAGAAAGATTCTAATTTTTTTTCTTTCAAAATAGATTGTTAGTTATCACAGATGCTTTCTAATTGGTGTATTACTTTTTAAATAGTAGTCCAAGTCATCAATAAATTGATATTCATTTCTTCTGGAAGTATAACCCCATTACAATAAAATGAAAAAAAA
The DNA here is from genome assembly GCF_008728515.1 of Papio anubis. Classification (NCBI taxonomy): domain Eukaryota; kingdom Metazoa; phylum Chordata; class Mammalia; order Primates; family Cercopithecidae; genus Papio; species Papio anubis. The sequence continues at coordinate 27,907,191 of NC_044985.1, read as the reverse complement.
TTTATATCAAAGGAGTGTTCTATGTAGCAAAGCAATTTCTATGTCACAGTGTGTAGTCCTTCAAAGCAGTATTTTGTTGATCTTAGTGACAACAAATTCAGTATATCTAATAATACTGCATAGCAGGTCTTCATTCTCTTTCCTGTTGATGTGACAGTCACTCTTTAATGAAACCTTATTTTGTATACCATTTGCATTGTAGATCAGGAATGAAGAACTGAGTTTGCTTAAGCAATAGCTGATCTGTTTATACTTTTTATATTCTTCCATCAAGAAATAATTACCCTTCAACCAACCTTACCTCTTTCCACTTCACATATGCAAGCCACCTAAATAAAACATACTCAAATTACCAAACCACTCAGCAGTATACAGAAACATTCAGGACCCAGAAAAGGATAGAATAATGTATGCATAACCTTTTCCACTTCATCATACCAAGGCATTCATTCATTCAGCAACTGCATAGTGAGCACGTACTGTGGGCCATAAACCTGCTAGACAACAGAGTTGGTTTTGCTCATTTATTTACACAGGGAAGTAAAGAATAAGATTTGCTTTAGTTCGAGTCCTATAAAATTGGAATGTTATTTCTGGCTTAACAAAGATATCGTAACACAATTTTTGGTATCTCATCGATTTGTTGCGTATAATTCTCTGTTGAAATACATCTACACATGGATTGGTTTTAAATGGCCTTCAGCAGTTTACTGCAGGGCCATCTGGCCATTTGCTGTCTGTATTCCCAAACTAATGTCTAGTTCTAGAATAATCCAGCTTTTGACACCATTAGGACTCAGTTATACCCTGGCATACATTACTGAATTGTTAAGTGTGTATAAACTACAGCATGTATTGACAGTTCAGGTGATACATACTATACTTGAAGATAGCCCATGCAGACTCTCGATACATCTAAATAATGGAACAATTACCTTTTTAATTTACAAGAAATTTTTTTATTTTATATGAGAACTCCATTGAATAATACCTTTTCTGGAATATGTATTATGTGATTAAAGGTATATAGTTTTCATTTATACCCATGTTAGTGTTTATAGAGATGTTTGTGCATCTTTGTGGCTCTGACCCACAATAACATTAACACAAACTCTGAATCCATATTAAGTCTCTACTGAGCATATTTGCCCATATTCGTGAACTTACTTTTCAAAGAAAAAATGTTTCAAGGTGGAAAGTAAAAAACTCTTCTGCAAATAATGTTGAACCTCACAATAATGTTCACTATATTCTGAAAGAAGACCGTGGATTATTGTGATCTTTAAACAACTAACGTGCAAAAATTTTTCAAAGCTCAGAAGAGGGAAATTTAGCCATAGAATGTTAAAAGGTCTGATTTTTCTTCTAATTATTTTTCCCATAAGAGCAGAGATTTGAGTTTGCATGGGCACTCTATAAATACCTGCTGGTTGCCTAACAGCTTAAGTAAATATCTTAGACTTTAGAAGACTAGTTCTTTTTTTTTTTTTTTTTTTTTTTTTTTTCTTTTTAAGGAAAAAATAAAACCTGGATTCAAACCTCTTTCCATTGACTCACTTTGGTGCATCAATAGCTCTTCCAAGTCATGCTGAGTAATGCCTAAAAGTGAACTTGTCACCTTCCTCACCTCTTCACAAAACCTTCTCTTCTGATGTGTCCTATCCATTATCTAGTTCAAAAGTTTCTGACTTTAAGCAAGTCGGAAACCGGCTCTAACAACTCACTATAGGATTAGACTCTCACGAACTTCAGATACTAGGACTTCAGGATAGAGAAGATAAAGTAGGTTTTAAAATAGTGGTATAAGAAATAAATTGAAAACATGAGAAATAAAAAAATAGGCCATAAAAAATGCATATGATTTAAAGGACTAAATAGAATTTTTATATATTCATCAAAATTAACTCAGTGGACATGCTAAGTATTACACACATTGATAAAGAGAGAATTATATTCTCACGCCTGTAATCCCAACACTTTGAGGGGCCGAGGTGGGCGGATCACAAGGTCAGGAGATCAAGACCACCCTGGCCATCATGGTAAAGCCCTGTCTCTACTAAACATACAAAAATTAGTTGGGCGTCTGTAGTCCCAGCTACTCGGGAGGCTGAGGCAGGAGAATTGCTTGAACGTGGGGGGCGGAGGTGGCAGTGAACTGAGATCGCACCCCTGCACTACAACCTGGCGACAGAGCAACACTTCATCTCAAAAAATAAAATAAAACAGGGAGAGAATTGACAACCTAGAAGCTAGATAGTAAAAATTTAAAAGAATATAACAAAATGGAGGAAGAAATTGAAAATAGGAAAGATGTTGAGCATAGTGGCATGAGTCTGCAGTCCCAACTACTTGGGAGACTGAGGCAAGAGAATTGCTTGAGCCTAGAAATTGGAGGCTTCATTGAGCTGTGATCATGCCACTGCACTCCAGCCCAGGCAACAGAGCAAGACCCCATCATTTATTTTTTTATATATATATACACACACATATATATATATATTTATTTATATATTTGTATTTATATTTATATATGTAAATTTTTAAAAAAAGAAAATAGGAAAGAGATGTTAAAATCTTAAAAGATGAGAATCCAACATATGTCTAATAGGAGTTCCAGACGGAAAAAAATAGAAAAAATTTTAAGCGGCAATATTCAAATAGATTTTTGCACAATATTTCCAGAGATTACAAAAATCATGAATCCCTAAGATAATGCATGTATTTAGTTTTAAAAGATCAGAGAGTACACAAAAGTTTTATAATAAAAAGCAAAATCATCTTCCTCAGTCCTCCCTACCCCCATGCCCCATACCTTCCTCAGAGGATACTCTGAGAGAATTGTAGTCATTTCTTATCTTGCTATTTCTTGATTTTTTAAAATGTGTGAAATCTATTGACTTTCCTGCCTTTGGAAATGATTTAGGTTGCTCTCTTTTATAAGCATGGACTCATACACACATTTTCCCTCACCCTATTTTTCCAATATGACTATATCTCAACTTTTTGTTAAATAAATATTGTGTTTACAGCATTATTACTACGTAAAAAATGTTCCCTGCTGAGCCTCATTGTGTTCTATGATTAGATTTCCTTTCCCAAACAACTCTTCATTTTTTACTGGAGCTAATTATTACTTTGGGTTTATTTGCTTGGTTTCTGTGTCACTATCAACAAATCCATTCCCAAGCTCTGTCACTGTCACTAATTCGTCTGCTCAATGCTGGCCACATTAGGAAACCTATCATTTCCATTTTTTTTTCTTGGATTCTACCTTCCTAGAGGCCTCAATTCTCTTGCTCCTGTTTGTTCTATTTGCTCTTTGGGCCTGGATTCTATGTCTTTCAAGGAAGCTTGGTTTACTTTTTGCTTATAGAGGAGCACATCCACCAGTATCTGCTCAAGAAAAAGGGTACATAAGAGACTTGATTGCCTGAAAATGCCTCTAGCCTACCTCACATTTGATTGATATTTGACTATTGAACTCTTATTTAAAATTATTTATTTTAAAATTTTGAGGTCATGTTTCATTGTTTTCTGCTTTTTAAACTTCCTCCTGAGAAGTCTGACGGCAGTCTTTTTCTGACTGCTTGCGTCTGACTTCCCTTGCTCTGTCACCCAAAAGGTATTAGGACCTTCTGGTTTACTTCTGATATTCTGAAATTCTATAATGATCCTACTTGGATTGAATTTTGGTTCCTTTATTATTCTAAGAACTGAGTCCATCAGTAAAAATAAATTTCTTATATTTTTTTCTTTGATTTTCTTCCCACACTATTTTCTCGGTATTCACTTTCTTCAACCCCTAAATTGACCTTATTTTTCTCTTTTCCCATCCTCCTCCTTTTTGTTTATCTTTTTGTTCTGCTTTCTACAAGATTTTCTCCACTTTATCATTCAGCGCTTCCATTGATTATTTATTTATTTATTTATTTATTTATTGGTTATGATATTTTTAATTGCAAGCACTCTTTCTTGTTCTTGGATGTCCTTTCTTACTGCATTTGTCTTTTCTGCCATGGATGCAATTATCAATGTGGATATTTCTTATAGGATTTTTTTTTTTTAAGTTTTCTTCTGTTCTATACATTGTCTCAGTTTCTTCCAAGTGAAACGGGAAAAGTTCCCTTGTTCCCCTCCCAGGGTGTACAGTGGGGGTGTGACTTGCTTCTTCAGTGCCCCACTGCTCAAACCTCTAGGAGAGCATACAGACAAGGAGACTGTGGGGCTCTGACCCCATGGCAGTATCTAGGGGTGAGTGTTTACAGCTAAAGCCCCAGTGGGCATGTGTTACAGGGTGCTCTTTTAGTTTTGCTGTCTATCGGCGCCTTGTCTTAATCATCTCAATTAAACCTCTACCTTGTCGCAAGGTCAGAGGGCTTTCTGTATCCTGGGTTCTTTCCTTGGAGTACCGGAAGAATCGATCACACCCGGTGCCTGTCGGTGAGTTCCTCTGGATGTCCAGCCACTCGTGTGTTCCTCCCTTGATGTGCTTCTCTCAATATTCAGCTGCCTGTGTGTCTGCCTGCTGGGGTCTCGGGGTTTTTATAGGCACAGGATGGGGGCTTGGCAGGCCAGGGTGTCTTGGGAAATGCAACATTTAGGCAGGAAATGCCTGTCCTCACCTAGGTCCATGGGGGTTTAGCCCTAGCCATGGACCCCACCCTCCTCTACCCAGCACTTCCCTTCCCCCATTCCCTATCATTTAAAGGGACCATGCTTTTCTCTTTCCAGCACTTCCATATCACAAGTTCCTTTCTTATGCTTTGTCTTGTTTATTTCATGTTATGAGTTTTCTTCAAATGGCTGGTGGTTCCTGGCTGTCCATTCATATCAGAGAGCAAGACTGTGACAGATGATTAGAAGTTCTCTGTTCAGAGACAGGACTTGTTGACTGGTGACCTTTTTCATGGAATGAACAAACAAATTCAATTATTTTGTTGTGGCATCCCCACATTTCAGTTTCAGTAAGTCAGTTTAGTTAGTTTCCAGAGAAAGGCTCTTACAGAATTTACTAGAAGGGGAATCTCCAGCTATCTGGGAGCCAAATAGACGATAGGTTCCGGAGAAACATCACCAATGAATGGGTGTACTTTCACTTCACTCACTCTTGCCTTTGGCCTCCCCTGGTCTCCGGTTTAACCCCTCAAGTTAGGAAGCATCCTTTCTGCTGTTGAAGTGGGAGCTGCATGGGCTTAGAGAAGTTATCAAGGGGTTTGTTTTCTCTCTATGTAAAATCACTATCAAATCTTCTGTTTTCAGTTTTGCTCCACAAGTGCCCCTCTATATAGAGGAACCTGGACTGATAAATTCCTGAGCCTTTCAGAGTTTCTGTGGAACACACAACCTTCTTCTTGGCTAAAACTACATACACACACACACACAAAAAAAAAAAACCCTGCATGCTTATGGACACATTCTGCCTCCTCCTCTCTGCTCAACCATCACTCATCCATCTGCTTTCCATCTTCTGAAATTTGGTTCACATTCTTTTCCATTGCTGTCCTTCCCAGTTTTTCATTTTATCCTTGTGAGCCTATGCCTTTTAAATAAATTCCCTACCATTATTTTAGTAGGAATTGAAAAGACAAGGGAGGATTGAACATTGGTGTTTGCTCTGGCATGTTTGCCCTGGTTCGTTCAAGCCATATCCTGAATGTTTATTCAGACCCACTCTGACCCGTCACTTGTATCATTAAGGACAGAAAGGCCTCTCCCTGCTTATTTTTCAAGCCTCATCTTTGTCCCTTCCCTCCCCACACTTTCCCATCTATCTCTGCCCAGTCAATGCTCTGGCCATATTTTGCTTTTTGTCTCTGGACCACGTTCTCTCTTGCCCTGGGCTTTATGCACATGCTGTTACTCTAAGCACATCCCAGCTCTTGCTCCCATACCTGGCTAACTTCTAATTATCATGGAGGTCACGGCTTAAGATCAGCTTCTCTACAGAGCCTTCCCTGGCACTAACTCCCTTTCTAGGGCTGGGTTCTCATTTGTATCACCTAATTCTTTCCTGATTGAAGCACCTGCCACATTATATGTTCCATGAGGACATCTTAGCTAATTTACCTGGCACATAATAGGCACTCTTAATTTTTGTTGAATGAGGAATGACTGTTTCTTTCTCTGAACCTTTTTCACTCAGTGTTTTCACTGAGTATTTGCTGTCTTTGCCTTCAAGCCTTGCTTATATTGTAATTATAAGTAATGGCCCAGCAAGTCAGATATTTCAAATTTATCCATCTGTTTTATTTTTACTCCCTTTTTCTGAACTAAGAACTACTAAAAAGTGTAGAAAAGCTAAAGTAAGTAGAAGTGTTTATACCTCATTTTGTATACTTAAAGGTTTTATTTCAAATGTAAAATTAACAAAATAATGTCTTCCAATATTAATTCTGGATGAGGTCAGTTTCTGTGGCTTAAAAATTAGATAGCAGTATAATCAATTTGAATTGAATCAGTACTTACTGTCCTAACATTTAATGTGGGAGCCAAAAGGAAAAAAAAAGGTGGTTATGTTGAAAGTTGGCTTTGCTGGTAATTTTGATATATTCAGGTTGTGGATAGGCAAATGAAAAAGAAAAAAAGACTAGATTTTTGATGTCCATCTGTTCATGCTTCAGAGATCTGGAAACTGAAGTTTTAAATTTCCTGGTTTTATTTTCCTGGTTTATGCAGCTTTAAGAAGGAAAATGAGAGAACCTCTCAGAAAAATGAAGGAATATAAGTAAAGACAAGGAAAAGTAAAAGGCAGAAAACAGTATCATAGGAAAGACATAATAGAAATGGAGGAATATATTAGTTTAATTAATAACATTGGACCTTTTTGCAATTAATGTATCTCTATGCATGAGTACAATTCTATGATTCGTATACAAAGGAAAAGAAGGTGACATTAAAAGTACCTGCCTTAAGTGGATGGTAAAACTATAAGAACTAATAAGAAAAATATGTCTTGAAGAAGGCATGGGTCTCTAGTTTATAAAGTAGGCTCAACTATGAAAGGGCCAGTGGAGTGTTGGACTACAGTTTTTAGAATGTTGAGTGTTTCTCTCGTAGTGATTAAATGCCATGATGATCTTCATCACTATTATCAATAATAAAAAATAATGGTCAGTAATAACTGAGTTCTTAATATGTGCCAAGCAACATGGAAGCATAATTCTGCAAGGCAGTCTTACTGTTATCCCCATTTTACAGATGACATAACTGATTCTTAGAGAAAAGACTTACCTCAGGTCAGCTAAAAAGTGACAGAGCCCTGAATTTACAAGCAGTCAATATGCCTAGACCCCTTTATGCCATTTTGCCTCATAATAATAAGATAATCATTAGACTTGATTAGATGCTTAATCCTTACCTCTGTGAAAAGTCCAGGACTAGCCTCATTTTTATTGTACAGATGAGAAAACTCAGGTTTAGAAAAATTAAATCACTTTATTCACAACCAAATTTTAAAGAAAAACTCCTTTCCTGAAACACAAATCTTTTTTATTATTTATTTATTTATTTATTTATTTATTTATTTATTTATTTTGAGATGGCGTCTCGCTCCGTCGCCCAGGCTAGAGTCCTGTGGCACCATCTCAGCTCTCTGCAAGCTTCGCCTCCCGGGTTCACAACATTCTCCTGCCTCAGCCTCCAGAGTAGCTGGGACAACAGGCATCCGCCACCAGGCCTGGCTAATTTCTTGTATTTTTAGTAGAGATAGGGTTTCACAGTGTTAGCAAGGATGGTCTTGATCTCCTGACCTCGCGATCTGCCCACCTCGGCCTCCCAAAGTGCTGGGATTACAGGCGTGAGCCACTGCGTCCGGCCCTGAAACATAAATCTTTAAATTTTTTTATTTATTTTAATTTTTTAAAAAGTAACATTTGGGCTGGGCTCAGTGACTCACACCTGTAATCCCAGCACTTTGGGAGGCTGAGGCAGGTGGATCACAAGGTCAAGAGATCGAGACCATCCTGGCCAACATGGTGAAACCCCATCTCTACTGAAAATACAAAAATTACCTGGGCATGGTGGCACATGCCTGTAGTCCCAGCTACTGAGGAGGCTGAGGCAGGAGAATTGCTTGAACCCGGGAGATGGAAGTTGCAGTGAGCCAGGATCGTGCCACTGCACTCTAGCCTGGCGACAGAGTGAGTGAGACTCTTTAAATAAAATAAAAAAAAGAAAGAAAGAAAGAAAAAAAAAAGAAGGAACATTTGGTTTTAGAATAAAATTCACATACATTTTCTCCTTTTTATTCCCCAAATTTTCTCATCAATTTTGATAGCTTGTTCATCTTTCATAATAGTATATTTTTGTCACTGTCTATCAATATAAATATAGTGTCTCCTTCTCTGTTACTTTTCTGATACTCTGTTCAGGAAATTTGATCCATCATAGTGTTGTCCCACTGCCGTTTTTCTACCATAGTATTCAGTAAAATCATGTCGTATTCCAAAGGAGACTCTCCAGTTGGAAACACTGTCCTAGGAGAATTCTTGTATGTGTTTGGAAGGAGGAAACTGATCCTTTCTTCAATACCAGTACATTTTCCCATCCTATTTTCAACCTCCAAGTAATGGCTTCCCCTAAAAAAATCATGGAATAGAACACATGATGAGAGACAATTTTTAGGGTTTCCATCAATGCTTTATTGGTGCTATAGGAGACATTTGATTCCAAAGGTAATGAGAACACTTGTGAATAAGGTAAATTCTTACATAGAAAGTAGAGCAAATGTACATGGGAAACAACTACTTCCTCTTGCTTGGAAGAGATTACTTCAAATCTATATTGGGAAAATCTTTTATTGTTCTATACCATCGTCATATTAAATGAGGTGAATAAATAGAAGCTTTTGAAACTTGGCTTCTGAGTTACAAATAGAAAAAATGATGAGCAAATTATTAGGTTTGGAAAAAGTTAGGTCATTTGAGTGATAGAGATAACATAGTTTAGTAAACACAGTTTAGTTTAAAGATTATATAGGTAATTTACAATTTGGGGGGCTAACAGACCAAAATCAGTATGTATAAAATGTCACTTCACATACTAAAAGCTTCATAGTGCAGACACAACCTCTTACACATAGGAAGATCTTAAATATTTTTTGAATGAATATTTGCTAACTGAGTCAACTCTGTGACTCGTTCACTGACTGACTAGGGAATGTAGTGTTATTCAGTGTGGCTTAAATATGGACATCATGAAGGGGAACAAGGATTGGCGAGTTTCCTTAGATTTAGTAAGCTCCTACAACATGTCATGCCCGACACATGTTCTCCTTTTTAATGCTCTCGAGAAATTTACAAGAGCGGATATTACTATCCTAGTTTACAGATTAGAAAACTGAGATTCAGAGAAATAAACTGATTTGAATAAACTCCAAAATTGAGGAAGTGCCAGTGTAATCCTGTGTACCAACACAACCTGGATTCTCTCCACTTCAACATACCTGTTGCTTGAGTGGAGTAACTTGAGGTGCTTCATAGAGATTTCTTTATCTGTCCCCTAAAATAATCTTCTTCACAGGCTTACTGTGGTACCTGAACATATCCCATTTGTGATTACTTCCGTTGAATTAAGGTATTGCCTCTGTTGAAAGGTATAATGCATTGAACACCAAATATGATGAGTGCATTGTGACAATTTAAGATTAGTTTCCAACACGACCAATAACAGAGAGCCCAGCATGATTCAGAGCTGGATCCAAAGTGGGACTTAGTTTCAAGACAGGCTGCAAGGAGACCCATAGTGGCAGTGGTGGGTGGGGGGGTGGGTGGGTATTGGGAGTTACCTGGGCACTCGGAAGTAGTATAAAGACCTTAGGAAACTGACCACCAGTGGGCGGAGAATGCTTTAAAGTGGAGGTAGGAAAATAAAGATTTCCTGTTTTCAGTTTAGCCTAGGACTCTGCCAAACTGTGTTGAATTACTAGAGTAAACCTTGTGTAAACGAGAGAGTTTTGTTGTTGTTCTTAGAGAGCTCTTTTTAGGGGGGAGTGGGGATCGTGAGAAGTGAGTGTACATATGTTAGCAAGGATGGCTCTGGGTTTGATAAACATTTGTTCTGGCAACATGTAAGGTAGCTTTTCTTATTCTCATACATTCATAAGGACCTTAAATTTTCTGCGTGGGAGGAATATATCCTAAAGGGATTTTATAAAATTGAATAAGACAAACTGCTCATACTAGTAGGCAGTTAAATTAGCAATGTATACAATCTAAAACACTTTGCAATTAAGAGAGAATGGGGAATTTAGGCATAATTATTTAAGTTAAATAATGCTAATCACATAAACCGTGTTGCCAGAAGAGGCCATATAAGCAAATGGTATAAATGAGGTTATCTGGAAAGTGTTAGATTTTCAGAAATGACTCTTAGAAATGGTAGTGGGAAATAAAAATATGAAAGAATAGGCTGCTGGAAATAGAACCATCTTTTCCTTATGACAGCCCATATATATCCCAGCTGTTGAAAGGACAGACATCAGGAAATGATGCACCTTTTTTTTTTTTTTTTTTTTTTTTTTTTCTTTTTTTTTTTTTTTGAGACTGAGTCTGGCTCTGTCGCCCAGGCTGGAGTGCAGTGGCCGGATCTCAGCTCACTGCAAGCTCCGCCTCCCGGGTTTACGCCATTCTCCTGCCTCAGCCTCCCGAGATGCTGGGACCACAGGCGCCCGCCACTTCGCCCAGCTAGTTTTTTGTATTTTTTAGTAGAGATGGGGTTTCACCGTGTTAGCCAGGATAGTCTCGATCTCCTGACCTCATGATCCGCCCGTCTCGGCCTCCCAAAGTGCTGGGATTACAGGCTTGAGCCACCGCGCCCGGCAATGATGCACCTTTTAAAGCAGAGAAGAGAAAGCTAAAGTTTCTCTTTTTAACAATGGAAGATTCTCTTTTCAATGGAAGATGCTGTCTTCGCTAAGTGTTGTAGCCCTGGGACCAGACATGGCTAATGAGGTCAGTCTGATAACTACAAATTTTCTTTCCATTTCAGCATGTATTACTCAGGCCAATAAGTAGGGTTTGCTTGTTAATTTTGACTACAGCTGGTTTCTGTGGATCCTGTTTTTCCTATCTTATCACAAATTCTTCATAGTCCAAGCAAGACAGTCTTGCTCAGTATCCTGTGACAGACTGCTGTCAATATTTCATCTTGGCTTTAAAAGTTTGTACCATGAGAAGCAAAATTTTAGTCACCAAGCATTGAATACTTAACAACATAGCCTCACAGCCACGTTGGGGCTAGCTGGTGTTCCCCCAGAGCATTTGTGCAGTGTGCATCATGATTGGCTCATCTGTGATTCAAGTTTATTTAAATAATATTCTGCCAGAGTTTCTTACTGAAACCTCCTGCATAGACATGTGCCACCTATTTTATGAATATTAGCTGTTAGCCATTACCAGTAAAGAAGAGCATGCAGCCATACTGCAGCCAACCAGTCAAGGATAAATGTGTCTTTCTGTTTAATGATGTGGTATCCAAACATCTAGTTTTAAATTGGGATGGGTTTCCTTGCTTTTGATTCCTTTATTTAGTGAAGATAGTGTGACGAGGAATGGGGGTGTATGTGTATGCATGAGAATGCCATATCAAAATTTTTTCTTTTATACTTTATAGGTTATATAAATCTGCTCATCATATAAGTGATATATTGGACACATGTGGGCTAGCATGATTTTTTAATTATCTTTGATATTTGCTTATGTGGCCAGATTCTAAAAATGTTAATTTTATAATTAATTTCCAGCATATTGTTTGGCAACAATGAATAGTTTTTTGTTGTAAATCACCCAAGGCCTTAGATTGCTGAACTGCCTCAGTGTGTCTTCCCAGTTAGTTTTGGAAAAGTTATTTATTTTAATTTCTATTTTCCTTCTCCTCAATTTGGTTTCTGTCCAGGAATCTACAGAAATCATTTTGATAAAAACTGTTGATATTTTTTCTGCTGTCATCCATATTAGCCTTGAACCATATTTTCTGTCAGTTTTTCACTGGTTCTCCTGCTTTCTTTTAGACGTCCTTTTGTCTACTGTTCTGTCACATTGGTGTATGGCTTCAAATTTGGCTTTCATCATTTTCCCACGTAAATGTATTTCTCATTCCTTTTGCAATCTCTATTATATTAAATCTGCTACTGCCCATCTGGCTGCCCCATGCTTCTCAGACTCTGGCTATGCACCTCCTAGGGCCTCGAGTAGTATTTCCCAGAGTATCCTTTGTTGTCCATTAATTCTTAAGCTGTGTCCTCCAGGGGTGCGTGAGGAGGCGGCGGACAGGTTTCTTACTCCAGTAAGCTTGGAAAACAATGATCACATCCCCATCATGTATTAGGTGCTCAATAGGTACTTACTGAATGAACAAAAAGCGTTAATGAATGAACATATTTATAATATACAGTAACATGTACTTTGGGAAGTTTATAGTAAAGAAATGTTTAGCTTTATTTAACTTAGCATTTTCCAAACTTGTTTTCCCACAAAACCATTTCTGGTGCAACATCTACATGTGTCCCATGGAATCAATGTTGCACAAAACACACCTGTGAAACACCAGCCTGAGGGATACAACACTGCGGCTCTACTACTCCTCCATCCCCCAAAGCTGAGCTAGAACGTGAGACACGCTGAGCTTCATCAACTCCCTCTCTCCTTGTCTGCCCCATGTAGGCCAGTTTCCTTATTCCAGTTACTAACACCCTTATATCTCTTCACTGACTCAAATACAGAATAATCTTTTATCAGTTACACATGCTCTTTCTTTCTCTTTAATCATACAGTAATTAATATCATTTTTTTCACCTGCTATCTTCCAAATGTGTTTTCAGAAATAAGATGACTAATAATCTCTGTCATATGGACTTTTACCCTTGGGCATTTATTTATGAGGTTCTATTGGTTGAACTTAACTATAGTAAGTACTTTTTACTAAAATCTCTCAAAAAGACAGTTGTGAGGAGTGTATTCCACCATGGCATGCGTTCCAGCCATGATATTCTCTTCAGTGGCACATGAATCAACATGAATGTCCCAAGTTGACTTGTTTCATGTTAACCTTATTGCCTGCCTTTTGACTACCTCCATGAGTCAACTGCAAGTACTCTAGCCTTTCGACTAGAGCAGAAATAAGCTAAGGTGCCCAGAGCACTTCTTTTGCTTACCATCAATCTTAATGGCATTTAAAACTGCTCTTAAATCTAGTCTTTTCCTGGCTAATATGAAAAAGGCAAAGGCCTTTGGTTATTCCTATAGGTCGATCTTAGGTTTGTGTTTGGACATGGGGTCTGTGGTAAGGGATATACATTTAGGTCTAGAAAGTGCTTGTTCCAGCTGTGTCTTTAAACATTGCCCAACATAGTACTGGGGTTTTGTGGCAATGCCTCTGGAACCATACTGGCAGACAGAGGTGGGGAGGAAAGGAGTTTGAGAGGATGGGCAGCAGGAGAGGATCTCTGTTTCTGTTTTACATATTGGCTATTGGTTGGAAAGGAGTTGGGAGTGGAGATCCCATGACTAATAACAGATTGGAAATGATTATAGCAATCAGAATGTTTCTAAAGATAAAAATAGGTTCTGGTGGAGTTTCTAGGAGATTTGGAAACAGGAAGAAGCATTCTGGAAGATGGACAGTAGAATTTCTTTAAGAGAAATGGGGAAATTACTAAATGGGAAACCTGACATATGTGGATCACTATTTTTCTTCTGACCCTTTCTTTTCTCTCTTTCACTTCTTACCTCAGGACCTTTTCTCTTCTCATTAGCACCTCCACCAGAGTTGGAACTGGGAAAGAGAAAGGAAGTGTTCAGACATGTGCCTATTTGCATAGTCACGTTATTGAGTTAATGCCAGGACAGCACAAACATTCTGTCCAGTTCTATAGAAAAGCCAGTTTCACCCCATCAGTAAGGTATTATTTTCTTTTTTTTATTCGCATAGAACAGTTTATTGCCAGGCTTCTCTTAACTGTACATTATAAATAGTGTCTGATTAAGAATGTTCTGGATGGGTTAATTAGTGTGGTGACTATTATTAAGCAAACTGCTTGTTAGTATTATGCCTATTTGATCTTGGTATTGATGTGAAGTAATTGACCATAGAGCTACATTTAGAAAAGCTGAAATAAAGTTTTTTTGATTTCTATTATGGCAATAAATTGTTTATATTAAACATGTCTATGAAAATATGAGTTTCATGGCACAGAGAATCAGAATAGATTGTGTGGGATGGTAGATGTGGTTGGTTTTGTTTTGTTTTTAGAATTATTAATACAGTTGTTCAGCCTAGTTCAAGACTAGGTTTATTGTAACAAAGTAGTACAAAAATGTTTCAGAGTCTGCCTTCATTCTTACCACAGAGTGTATGAAAACTAAAGTGTTTTTAACTTTCCCCAACTAAAGGAAGTACCCTGTTAGATTTGGCTAATTGCCTAAGTACTTCTTTTGGTGACAATTACTATAATGAATAGATTATAAGAAAAATATGAAAATATATTATAAACAAGGAAAACCTAGCTTGTAACTACCTTCTTTCAAGTACCAGATTGTTATCTATATTATTTATTGGTAGGTTGTCCAGTTCTATTATTAAGTTTCCCTAGCTGTAGCATTTCCATAGGGAATTGATTCCATGAGCTAATAAATCACACCATCAGGGAGTTTTTCTTGAAATTGAGCTTAAATTTTCCCATTCTTAATTTCATCTCGTTGCTCCTAGTTACATCCCCTTGTACCAAGCTAAATAATTATTCTTTTTCCTTGGAGACTCTTATTATGTACTCTTCTGGTTGTCACTTAACCAGGCTATTCATAGTTAGCTCCTTTAATCTGTCCTCATAAATCATTTTTTCCATTGCCTTGATTATTATTATTGCTCTTCTAAACACTCTCTAATTTTCAAACATATACAGTTCTCAGGTGCCCCAGATGACATCAGCATTTGCACAGGGTTCTATCCTGACAGACTTAGTATCTTCCTTCCCTGTGCAACAAGATCCAGAACTAAATGGCATCAGTTCACTGAATCAAATCAGCTCTTGCTCATCTTGTCCAATTTAGGATGGTCTAAATGGTGTTTTTTATGTGCCCTAATTGCATTCAAGGTTTATTTTGATTGTTTTCAATTTCGTGAGATTTGTAAACTGTTTTGGTTACTGCCCCTATTTGTATTCTGCATCTTTCCATGTCCCTATTCACTACTACCAACAAGTCAGTCATCTGCAACCTGTCTTAACATGAGATTCTATTCATCCTTGAGAACATTTAGGGAATGTTCTCGCAGGCCTCGCACCTTGCCCACAGCTAAATTCCTTGTCAGTTACCAATTGCTGTTGTTTACAACCCTTTAGCCAATCTCCCATCTCTTTTAATTTGCAATTTTGCTCGCATGCTGGCCAATATAAATGAATTTTATGAGTAAGATGGGTCATGATACTGTTTCCTAAAATGAAGATATGTTGTTTGAATCCCATTGATTTTTTTTTCTTTTTTTCTTTTTTTCTTTTTTTTTTTTTTTTTGGTGAATCCTTCATAAGCTGAGCTTGTGATTCTGTTAAAATCCTTATTAAGCTTGCCTGGCACTCTTTATCTGACATAAATAAATAGGTTACTTCACTTGCTTTATTGTTTTCCAGATATGTGCAGATGTTCCTTCTCTTACCATTTGTTCCATTTCTTTAGGAGAATTGAAGATAGTGTCATAGTCATTCTATTTTTTTACCTTTTCTGGTGATCAGTGGCAATTTTTTATTGCTGTGTTTTAGTTTCTAGAATCTCTTTAGTATTTTGAATTTGTTTCAGGAAGAAGTTGATTGGTTCCCACAGTAATTCGGGGCCTATGCGGTTTGAAACTATAATCTATAAATGCTCAGGTTTCTTTCCATTTTAAATCAAGGACTAAATTTACTATTTTATTAGGGCATATTTAAGGATTTAGTTCCATTCTTTGTGTTTTGTCTTTCTATATACAATCATCTAGTTATTACTTGAGGAGTTCTTATGTATTTGTTTGAGTTTCCTCAAGGTATTTGAAATTAGAATAGAAATTTAAATATCTTTATGAAACAAACATAGAAGCCCCCAAAACAAGCTTTCTGGTTCTGGAATGTACGTAGTATCCTACAGCGAAAGACTTTGTTTCTAGCTCCTGTGGCTCCTCCATTGTTTCTTAGTGTTGCCTATCAGCCCTTGCTTTCAGCCCTTTTTAACGCCCTCTCCCTGTCTCCACGGTGACTGTCCTGAGGCCTCAGTGAGTTTCTGAAAGCCCATCTCCACCTTTGTTCACCTCACTGAAATAGATGAACTGACCTAATGCTTTAATGAGGCAACTCCTTAGGTTCTATACTTGCCACCTAAAGCTGTTTTGTTTTTTCAGCTTCATTTTTCTCTTCTTCCCTCAGCTTTGCAAGAAAGCTAGGTTCACTATCTTTACAAGACTCTGCTTTTCACCCACACCATGATCACACGTGTTATAATGTTTTTCTCCTCCCATCTTATAAGATCTTTCTGTTTCTTCAGGATCCTGCTTCCTTCCCTAGCAAGTATTCTACCTAAGTGAGTAACACTGTGCCCATGTGCCTCATTTTTAAAAGTCCAACCTTACCTTCCCCTCCCTTCTCTCTGCCTCCTTTTTGCTCTGCCTCTTTTGTTTGTTTGTTTGTTTTTTGTTGTTGTTGTTGAGACAGAGTCTTGCTCTGTCATCCAGGCTGGAGTACAGTGGTGCGATCTCGGCTCACTGCAAACTCCGCCTCCCGTGTTCACGCCATTCTGCTCTCAGCCTCCCCAGCAGCTGGGACTACAGGCGCACATTGCCACACCTGGCTAGTTTGTTTGTATTTTTAGTGGAGACGGGGTTTCACCGTGTTACCCAGGATGATTTCGATCTCCTCACCTCGTGATCTGCCCACCTTGGCCTCCCAAAGTGCTGGGATTACAGGCGTGAGCCATGGCGCCCGGCCTGCCTCTCTTTCATACACAAACCCTAGCCTCCTGCAGTCTGATTTCTGCCCACACCATTCTTCAAGGTGCACCATCTTTCAGCCAGAGCAGAGAGTAGCCTGTCGGAGTAGCCAGTGACCTATGACGTGACAAGGCCAAAAGCTTCTTCTTTCTGCTCTGTAGCACCTCTGCAGTGTTTTATGCCCCATTTTACACACTCTTTGAGGGTTCTTGATTCATTTCAGTAATGTAATATTACTCTCTTGGATTCTCTTTCTACTCTTTCAGATGTTCCCTTTTGCTTTTTCCGTGCTTTTTCTTTTTCACCTACCTCCGAAACCCATTTCTTCTCCTACACAACAATTCAGGGAAGGGGCCAAGTTTCCGGATGGGGCTCAGGAACTCTGAAAAAGCACTTGGTAGTCTGGCCTAGTCTACCCCTCTAGACCTTACATCCAGACCTGCATCCCAGTCTCTTTGGGTTGCATATTATTTCCTAAGGAGTTGTATTTCTTCACCCCTTTTTCCTTTGATCACATGTTCTTTGACTCTAGAGCTTCCCTGACTCTGTCTTGCAAAATCCTTTACCTAAAACCTTTAAGCCTTTACTGAGCCCCAAATCAGCATTAATCTCTTCTTCCCCTCCATTTAAAAAAACGGAATGGCCATTGCATGTATAGTATGTTCCAAGGTAGGTTAGTTGGCTGTTCATGTGTCTGTCTCCCACTCTGCTGTAAGCACTAATGGTCTGCTTTCCAATAGACGGTGAGCTCCTTGAGGATAGCCCCTCTATCTGTATATGTGGCTTACAGGATTTAAGCTATACTTTTTTAAGGTTTCGTTTTATTTTGATTCTCTATCAATAAGTAACAGATACTGAACTCTGTGTGATAAAGTGTCATGGAAAGATAGGAGAGAAATGATAATAAAAAAGATATTAAAATATACTTCAGGAAACATTAGCCAAGTCAATTTAATATATATTCAGGTGCCCAGGAATACAGAACAGTCATGAGCAGAAATGACCAGTGTTAATCAAGGCAGTTTCAAACATTTTTGTAGGTTAATGAACAAGTATGGCCGGAAAATAAGCACTGGGCCATGTAGTGATTGGAAAACACAAAATGGAAATCCAGAAGGATGAGTGAGGGAAGAGTGATAAACCATCCCTCTAATGTTATGTTTCATGGTATGTGCAGTGCAAGTTTTATAGCCATAGAAACTCTTTGGAAACCATTCAAAGACAGCCCAGTCCAATTTCAAACTTTTGAACTTCTCTTAGTGGCTACTACTTTTTGCACTTTTTCTGGAATTTTTGTATAACATCTTTATTTTTTCTCAGTTTTATATATAATCATTATGTCCTTACAGGAAGGTAAAGGACAAATTTTACATATTTTTTGCCACTAAAAGTATATTGCATTCTTTTTTTGTAACAGATTCATGCCCAAGCACAAAACAACCCATTTAAAGAAGATGCTCAGCCTTAAAGGAAATGGCGGTACGGTTCTGTCCATGGCCCTTCCTTTTCAGCCGGAGCAGAGAGATTCGGAGGGTTTATTGAAGAATTCTAATTCAGAGTGTGATGCACACTGTGGCCTTGATACTGCACGACGAGAATACTTGGGTAACTCATTAAGACAGGAGTCAGACTTGAAAAAGTCCACCTCACCAGAAAATTCAAGCTCTCATCGTGGTGAAAATAAACAAAATCTGACTGTTAATCCCTGTGCCACTTTGGGTGGAGATGCTAATCAGCAAAGACTGCTGCACATTGTCTGGCCTCACAGGTGGTAAGTCAAGGCATGCCAATTTAGTAAGAGTTGTAGAACTGGTGAAAGAAAATATATTCTGTTGATTGACATAATAATTTGCTGTCCTTATTACTTTAGAAAAAGATTATTTTAATGTGGTGGTGTTACTCATGATCTGCCAAGGTGGTACTACTAAATATCTTCACATTGATGGTCATGCGCTTAAATTTGAATTACAGATAACGATTTGCAGTGATCTGCTCAACTAACAGTAGTGGATAGGCACTTCTAGCATATCAAGTCTTGTTCAAAAAGTTTCAAAATATAAGAATCAGATTCCATTTTATGCACACGCACACACACAATTATCACAAAACTCTTTCATATATATACACTGATAAAGCAATATTAATATTAAAGCTAGAATAATTTCCATTATTTACTACTTTGGCCAGTTTCAACAAGGTGGCTTCATTTTACTTGTCGTAATATGTATATCAGTACATTTCAAACCATTCCCTTCACTCAGATGCCTCTGTATTGTGCTAAGCAAAATACTTTCTAGCCGAGTCTTTTCTAAACAGAGGAAAATCAACTGCAGCATGTAATCTCACCAAATATAAACTCAAACTTAACCCTGCCTCCTATAAATTAGGATTTAAAGAGGTAAAATGTCCTGATAATCTTCTGGTATTAGGCATGAACATTTTAATCTAGTTTTTATTCCTCCCAGTTAGTTTAATCTGCATGTGGCCTGATTAGAGTTCACTTCCCTCACAGATTATGGTCTCTTTATTGCAGAGATGCTAGGCTGATCATTAGGTCCGATTTTCTGAGAGCAACCGTTTGCAGGTGAAGTAATAAACACACCGCACTGGCCGGGCAAAGCGCCTTTGCCGAGGATTTGCCTTCCAGCACATTAAAACTCTAGAAGCTCTCCCAGTTGATCTGCAGCATCTGGTACCTAAAGGGATTTTCATCTTTGATTCTAAATGTATGAACGTAAAATGTAGGGATTGAAAGTTGATGTGTAATGTGTTTTTGAATTTGTTTGTGCAACTTCACACTTCCAGCATAGCCTTTCTAAGGTAGTAACAGGTATATTTAAATCATATTTTACTTCGATTGTGACAGAGTTCAATATTCTTTGCTGTGATTTTAAAATGCACTGGGTCTAGATGAGATTAACCTGTTTCAAGGTAAAATAGATGTCATCATTTACTCCCTTCTGAAAAGCTTTTTCTTTTATTGCATTAACCTTTGGTTGTCTCTGAAGTACTCTTTATTGCAAGAAAATCAGTTCTAAAAGTTGGTTCCAGGTTATCATGAAAATGTTAAATTAAATAATTTCTAGTCTGCTTTTACAAAACAGCAATATGGAGGACAGAGTGAAAACCATGTTATTCAATACTTTGCACAAAATAAGACAGAGCTATGTTAATAAAATTAACAATATTAAATTGAATAATTCCCTCTCTTCCTTTGTATATTTTTGCTTTAATTTAATTTAATTGCCTAAAGTTAGTTGCTTAAAGAGATGCAGCATTATGTTTGTGCACATTCTTATTGTTAAAGCTAAATTATTTTTAATTTGGAGAAGAGGGAAAAAAGCCGCATCAGCAAGAGTAAATGCCAAAATATAAAAGTAACACATTCATCCTTACGGGTAATATAGTAGAACATTGGAAACTTGGAGGTTGCCAGACACATAGCTAACATTAGGGCTAATTTTGAAAATCTAGCGTGCAGTCAATTTTACTGATGCCTGGGGACATACAAGGTAGAAGCTGACAAGAGAACTAATTTTGTTTGGGTTATTTACTGCTATGCATCATCCGCAGGTTCCCGCCTGACACACAGCTATATGAAGGGGGATATTATCACACACTAAAAATTTATGTTGACATTCGATATTTGTTCAATATGTCAGCAGTATTACTTTCATAATCAAAAGAGTAAGAAAAAGAGAAAAGAAAAGCACTTTATGCTCATATAGATATATCTTTTTAATAACAGTCTATAAGGTTAATATAGTTTACCTTTGAGAGTATACAATGAAAACAAGCAGGGTTAGGAGGGGAAATGACAGAAAGCATCAACCCGAGCTGTTTGTTTGCCATTACCTAAGCGAGCCATGTCAGCTCTCTGGCCCGCGTCTGATAGCTATTTGTTGTACAGAGAGCACAGCATAAAAAAAATATCAAACTCTTAATACTATTGTGTGCCCATAACCATCTGTCACTGCTAGCCTGGAGATGAGAGGAAGATTACGAGGAATAAACACTGAGCCGCCGAGCATTGGTAAAGCCTTCGGGCAAAAAACTCTTGTGGGGACATCAAAGACATTCTAATTCCGAGGCAGTCAAGGATTACAGTGTGTAACCTGTGCTGACAACAGATAAATGACTGGCAATATTGTGCCAGAGCTGTTGGGTCCTGCATGGAGTACTGATGATGATGATGATGATGTTATCTTGCAGAATGGACTCTGCTGGGATAATTTTATGATAAAACACTTTTTTCAAATGCCACTGGGTCTAGGCAGACATTTACTAGCTACAGGGGTAGCAATCAGTTTCTTCAAAATTTACTGTTCTAAGCCCATTAGAGTTCCATCGCAGCAAGACTCTTCAATGAAAATCTAAAACGCCTATATTTTCTTTAGGAGGATTTATGCAAATGTTGTGAGCTGAACTCCTACCCTTTAGTGGTAGATGCTTTATCATCTGATTTATGTAAATTTGCTCATAAAAATACAGTTTATTTTTAATTGGTGAATATGAATTAGAAAATTAAGATTCTGGTTCAGCATTCATCAAACATCCCCAGCTACAAGCACACATTTCTTTAGACCCCTGATTGTATGGGTGGAAATCATATAATTGACCAGTCAATATGAATGGTATTCAGAAGGAAACTATGGTTTCTACTACAAATGACCAGGGATGTGTTTCTTATTCAACCCCCTTAGTTTGAGCCTCCCCCATCCTTGTACTTCACATATTCTTGTCAGTATTTCGAGCTGCCTTAACTCCCTGCTTGAAAAGGGGAGTTTTCTTTACAGTAGCCTGCAGGAAGCTCTTTAGAAGCAGGAAGTCTGTTGCATTTTCACCTTGGCCATGTATCTTTACCAGAGAAAATGCATTGATGATTGTTTCCATGTAAACCTAAAGGAGAAAGGAACACTGGAGAGGGCAGTTGGATTCTTAGATCTTGTCATTACCTTGCCTAACGAAAGAGAAATAAAACCCTCCTCTTTATCATAAAAAAATATGCCCATGAAATCATGCAGTTGCAGTAGCCAACTCTAAAAATGAAGTGATGCTGACCTCATTGTGTTAGTTCCACACTGGGATCATGAATGGTCTAAAATATAGTGTCAGCCTCTAACATATCTCATACTAAGTCAACCAAATGTAGAGCCTACTTGCTAGAATATGTATCAAAATCAAAAGTGACATTTTCTAGAAGACACATTCTGGCTTTAAATCTGTGTTAAAATGTCTGTGCATGAGAACAGGCCCTTAAATGCAATGCTTGCCCCTCTCCTCATTCTTTCTCAAACTGAGCTTGTCAAGGATTATAGTGTGCAACATCTGCTGACAGTAGATAAATAACTGACAGTATTTTAGCAGAGTTGCTGGGTTCTCTGCAGAGTAATTTGTTTTCTCCTTTCTACTCAGTCCTTAATGTTTTATTATAAACATCTATAGCAAGGCATGGTTAATAGAAATGACTTATAGAGAAAGACCTGTAAAAAACAGGCTGCAATTGGCACTGCTTTTTTTTTTAAACTATTTTCTTTCCAAATATTATACAAATATTGTAATATTAATCCACGTTCCAGCCTTTAAGCATTCTCTAATAGTTATTATGATGGGCATAAAAGACACACTGCTGGAAGGACCAAAAAAAACAAGTTTAGACTATATTGAAAGATCACTCTCTCAAGGCCACAGGTCTCAAACTCTTTGGTCTCAAGACCCCTACGTACTCTTAAAAATTACTGGGATACCAAAGAGCTCTTGTTTGTTGGGATTATACCTATCAACATTTACTCTATTAGAAATTAAAACTGAGGAAAAAGTTTTAAAATCTACATTAGAGTGTTTTAAAATAGCAATAAAGAACCAAATATATGTTAACATAAATAATGTATTTTTATGAAAATTAACTGTATTTCCCCCAAAAAAAATCAGTGAGAACAGCAACATCACATTTTTAAAAATCCATGTCTGTCTAAATAGAAGATATTTGGATTCTTATAACTGCTTAAGTGTTTAATTTGTTGCAATATCTTCTTTTGGTAGAAGTTTATGAAGAAATTCTGCCTCACAAAGAAATATAGCTGGAAAAGTTGAGTGTTTAATGATTTCTTCAGATTACTGTAGATATTCTTCTTTGATACTATACCAAAACTTGACAAGTAGGAGTTCTTTAAAGATTTGCTGCAATATGGAATATGAAACCACATGAATGATTTCTTCATGCTCCATTGCATGCAGTTTGAATGGATTTTGTGGCATCATGCATTGGTTATTTGGGAAATATAGGTTCACCAAATTGAAGATCTTCTAAATGCTGATGCAATTCATTATACAATTTCAAAAAATCATATTTGTTAATATCACCATTGGTCTCTTAAAGAGACATTTTTGAGTAATGGGAAGCTGTCAAGCTAAGAGTGTCAGTGCAATTTTTTCAAAATTCTAATGTTCCCTTAAAAGCTTAAATTTATCATTGCAACAAGTATTATCACTTGTTTTTCCTTGAGTGACAAGTTCACACGGTTCATGTTTGAGAAAATGTCTGCCAAATAGCAAAGTCTGATTAACTGTGGTTTGTCTATCAGTTGTTCTTTGAAATAAAGTCACTATTTCATGAAAAGACAACTAGTTTAGCTCACAACTCAAACAAGCATACAGATACTTTTCCTCAGGACAACTATTGTATCTTGGTATGCATGTGTGTTCCTCATTTTATTACATAGAATATTAAAAAATATCAAAGGGATGAACTTTAATAAAATTAATAAATTTTACTGCTTCTACAAGGACATGCTTAAGTAAAACAGACTTGTTTGTGCCATTGCCTTGAATTGTGCTAAGGCACCAGCAGCTTTATTCACCAGTGTTTTTCACTATGAGGGCCTATGTCAACACAGAGAAAAAGGCAAATTACATCTTTAGTATCCTTATGAAAATGGTTTTACTTTGCAGCCTCCTTGAAAAAGTCTTGAATACACCCAAGAATTCAGACTACCCTTTGAAAACCACTGTCAAATGGAATCGATGTGATGTATGTAAATATGGCTGCCACTAGCCATTGGAATTGCCTAATTTTTTGTTCTCATAGACTAAATTTTTTTCCCCTGAATATTAACATATTATATTTTTTTGGTTTAAAACTTGACAGTGAACAAGGGTTTATCTTATAAAAGTCAACTCTCTCAGACCAAACACAATTTGCCTCAATGTGGGCTAAGTAGCTAGGAAACCCTAGGATACAGATCTATGATATAAGAAATTCTACTCTGATCATTAAACCTCTGTGATTGGCCCATAATTGGATGCATTCTTGTTAATAAAAATAAGAAGTGGGCCATGAGGCATGTTAAAAAGTTTGAAATTATTAGAGGAGCTATAGTTATAAGTTCTACCATGAGCTTATCACTTGGGATAAAGGGAAATTATCAAAGCTCTTTGCTTAAAGTAGAATGACTTTTTATGAGCTATATGGTATTTGCAGCATTTTCCATAAAATAATGATAAATCAATTTATGCAAAGTTGATATAAAGAGTGTGAAGTCAGAAAGGACAAAGTCCAGTCATTGAGAACGAAAAACAGTTTTGAAACAAACTTAGGTGAGTCGCTGAAGTAAAACATGTACCATAATATTGAATGACTTTGACATCTATATTTTTAGAAACTTTGGCAATTTCTAACACAATATATGATTGATATAAAATGGAAAATTATGCTTTATTACTTGGTACTAAAATAAATTGCTCTGTTTCACTCTTTGACTCTCTGAGGTTTAAAAATATAACTTCAAAAACACAATCAATGACTAGTCTTCTGAAAGGATGTGTTTTGGATGATTGAATGATATGCTTTTCAGGCCAGAATAAACTTACCTTGGTTTTCTCACTGCTGAAATAACTTAGAAAAAGTATGGTGAGTAGGCCGTCTTAAATCTTTTAGGCTTTTCTGGTCATTACCTTGTAATAGAATACTTTGGGAAGGACAGAGGATGATGTGGGGTGGAGAATACTTTTGGAAATCAGTCTTCAGGTACTATGCTAGGCTGTGAACAGAAGGGCAAAGTGTTAATTTTTGGACACTAATGTTCTTTGTTCTATTTCAATGTTATGTGTAAATCTGTTTTTCTAAGAGAAGAATGATCCTCACAGAATAATGGTTCCGGAAAAGATGTTCACATGCTCTGGCTATCTGCTTTTCAGCACACTCCACCAAAACTTCCTCATACCTGTGAGAAGCCATCTTACGTATTCTGAGCTCTAAAAAAGATGATTCCATAGATGTTTCCCAGTAGTATTCATTTTCACAGTTAAGTAACCCTTGATGTAAGGAATATTTGCTTTATAACTATTTTAAGTAGCTAGTTGTCAGATTGACTAGGAATAATGACCAGTAGCTCTTCGAAAGGGATCATCCAACCAGTTCTGTGTTTTTCCATCAATTAGACAGTCAAAGCTCACGTGAAATAATAAGGTTCTAATTATTTATAGTCATTCTCAATTTAGTGATAAGTTTTCTTTAGTTACCTTTTTCATGCCTAGAGTGTTTTGGGGAATTTATTGGTTAGTTTGTTTGTTTGGTTTTTGTCTTTAAAGAATTTTGTCTTTAAAGAGAATGAACTCTGGCATTTAAAAAACGAAAAGCTCTCTAAAGAATTTTACTAGAATTTTTGGGAAAAATTATAATCAAATATCTGGCTAAAATTACCGTGTGCTATATGACTTACAGTTTTATTTTATCCTCTAACATAGCACTATTAGATTAATCTATGGGAATCTATTTCAGGATTTTGAATTAGTGGTAAGAAAATAGATACTAAGAAATCCATGGCGAAAGAAAGAGCCTCACCAGAATCCCATTTATAATTTCCAAAATTCCATATTTGGTGCCTTGCTGACTATTTTCCAAATCATTGAACATATGGAAAATAAGTACAGATTCAACATTTAGTTTCTCATTGCCTCTTGGATTGTTTTTAACATTTTAACACACCATGTCAGCATAAGGACAGTCACTATCTTGGTATTGTTATAATACCAATAGCAGTCACTATCCTGGTATTGCTATAATAGAATATCATAAACTAAAGCTCTTGTTACCGTTTTCCTGCCCAACAAGGTTAAAAAGTTCACTAAGCATGATTCATTTTGTAAACATACTAATTGTTGCAAAAGACACTGTTTCATTATGGTATGCGTATGACAGTCATCTTCAACTGCTCAAGACCCACATTTGCCTAAGGATCCTCTGTCACCATTCTTTTGATCAAATTCTTACACCAGACTTCACTTAACATCATAGTCAGGGGTGGGTGAGTTGGGAAGTACATAGCTAGATGAGATGGATGGATGGATGGATGGATGGATGGATGGATGGATGGATGGATGGATGGATGGACAGATAGGTGGACAGGTGGATTGGCAGATAGATCATCTGTTTCTTTGCTATATATTTTTATGTTATATATCACGTGTTAGTAGTATTGAATTTAAATATATTTTCTCCTTTCGGTCCACTAAGAACTTTTACTTTCAGATCCCAGTAGACCTAACTTCTCTTTAATTAGCCTACTCTTTTCTACTTTTTTTTTTTTTTTTTTGGAGACTAATATTCCTCCTGTTTCTCTTAATGTGTGGTGTTACCTGCCTTTCCATGATGGTAGTCATCATTATATTTCTCTAGTGATGCCTTGTAATCCTCTGCCTTCCTCAGACATCTTCCCTGATTTAAATTCCAGTGGTGTGTTGATCCCCCTGACTGTGGGTGTCCACGCGCCAAAGGCACTGTGCAGTCCAGTGTACCACATAAACATGTAACAGAACTTTGCACTTTCCACATGCCTCCTAGCCCTACTCATTTCATGTTTTTAATGGTGGCATTTGTTTTAGGTTCTAAAGTTTTTCAGGATAGAGATAGAAACTTTTTTTGTTGTTTAGGGGGAATTTTTTCCATGGCATCTAACCAGAGTGCCTGGCAATTAGGGGTACTTAGTCGATGTTACTTAATGTTAATGAATTATAGGGTTACTGTTTGGTAATTGATAATCACCCGCTCAGTAAGTCCAGTTCAGGTTCTATTTCTCTTTCTGGGAAGAATTCAGTTTATCAAATGACAGATAGACATGGTCATGTGATCAGCATTGCTTTTACAAAGCCTATGGTTTCTTGGTTTGTTTTCTTTTATGAAATGCCTTTATCGGCATTGCAAATACAAATCCTTCAAGATTTTGTTAAAATAGAATAATGCATTTTAACAGAAGAGTAGTAATGTTTGGGAGGAAAAGCTCAAACTGGTTAAAACCAAAGTAATTTCTAAGTTATTATGGAACAATAAATCCAGAAGTGAAGATCCCTGTAGATTATTTTTTAACCTACCCTCCACCATAATCCAGATGTTAAGTCATTTTGAAACAATCCATTGAAATCGCTTTTTAAACTCTTATGTGAAATCCTAAGTGAATGAGCTCCAGTAGCTTTTCTAGATTACCCAGGAAGGTTTTCATTTATTTATTTATTTTTTGCTCAGTCAATCATACCAAAAAATTCCAAGGTAGCACAGCAATAACTATTACAAATTATGTAAGCTTTCCCCCCCCCCATCATCTTTATTGGCTATGCAACTAATTAGCTATTTCAGCATTATTTGGCCTAGCATCATTTGTTGGTTAAACAAAAGAAGGTGAAAATTCAGAAACAGAGAAATGAAATGTTTAAGGTTTGTTCTTACTAAGACGTATATTCATAGTCCCTATGTCCTGTTGAAGGAAATAATTTATCATGATCTTCGTCAAAAGCATTTCTGTCTTTGCTGTCCTTTTTTATTAATTTAGATATGTTTCTGAGATGAGAATTGATATTACTTCTAATTATGGTTACATGTAGTTAATTTCCTTCTTTTTTCTTAAGCTTGGTGTGAAAGGCAGTTTCCTCTAAAAGAGGCGGTGGGGAGCTGGTTACAGGGAGGGAAGAATACTGATAGAGCTGATCTTCCTGTTGCCTTAGCAACAGATTTATTTATTAGGGGTTGAAATGACATGAGTTAATATACCACATACCTGCTGATCGGCAAACTCCCCTATTTCAGCTGCAGTTGACAATTAAGTCCTGGACAGCTACAGCCAGGGGTTAATGTTCCTCATTAGGAGAACTAGGTCATTACTGGGAAATCAAGGCACTTAAGGCAGCATGGGTAAAATGCAAAATTCAGCATCTAGATGAGTGAGGCTTTTTTATGTTAATTAACCTTATTTTCCTAGGTTTAAAAAAAATCTTATATGCACATGACAGTGGATCAATTAATTGAAAAAAGAGCTAGTTTACTTTACTCTCTGAGTTGTCTTCATTTCCTTTGCAAGGATTTCATTATTTTATGGAAAATTCTTATGTCTATATGATGAGTAAAAAGGGTATTAAAATTAAGAAGGGAATCATCATGGAAATCAGCTTTACCACAAGGGAATGAGCAAATAAAAGCCTTGGAAATGAAAATAAATAAGCTTTGCTAATACCTCACCTAAGGAGCAGAATATAAGCCCATCAGAGCTGAGAGACATTTAGAGGTACTTCTTTGCTTCTTTATTAAGCAGTTACATAGTTATTTGACCTTCAGAAACTGAAACTTTGGAAAAGTGATTCCAAGTGATTTGTAAACATTCTATTTGCAGAAAGCTGTATAGCAGTTTAACAAACAATAACTTTCCAGTTTATAATTGGCTTTTAAAAATACCAATAAAATTAGATACATTCATTGAAAGTTTTTATTAAAATGTCTGAGTGGGTGCTTTTTTTCACTTGATAAGTTCATAAATAATGTATCAAGCCCCTTCTGAAAGCTTTGTTTTCTTACTTCTTTAAAGAGCCTTTATGTTGAAAGGAGGGTATTTACAGAGTAGAAAAAGATTTATTGCCCAGAATCCTGTTTTATCTTCATTACTGTACTGCCTCCATTGAAACCACTTCTTACCAGTTTTTTCACTTGTGGTAACTTTGTAAACATGAACAAAAGCAAAAAGGTGCTCTTACCATCTTCATCCCCTAAAATACTATGTCTCTTCAACTGAAAAACTAAATCATTAAAATTTTCCTTCCTCCACCCCCATGCTATATAAACTGTTCTTATTCATGTAAAATTAATCAGTTGACCCCAGAGACTTAGTATGGAACTCTTGACATTTCTTTCCCCACCAAAAGAAATGTGCAATTCTCCTTTAACCGATTTGCTCTCTGTGGTTCAGTGTATATGTTTGCAACCCCCAAAATTCATTGTCCTGTTATATAAGTGAAACCAGGCCCTCTGATACTTCTTTAGAAAATGCAACTCTAGTAAACCTCTGTTAGTGTCATGTATATTGCAACTTATCCTCAGACTTGGCAGAAAATTACTGTATTAGGTGGCACCACTCACCTTCTTAGAGAAGCATTTGTTTCCAGTCTAAAATTAGACATGAGACTTATGCAACTGCCCCTCTTCACCTACCATAGTCAATTCTTGATTTTAACAAGAACACTTTTAATGGAGAAATTGTTTCCCCAATTTGATAATCGTTGCCCAAGAGCCAGAGTCCTAGCATGAGGAGATATGGAAGAAACTGTTAGCTATCCCCCAAATTTCTCTCTTTTTCTTGGGAATACAGACCACATTTTCCAGCCTCTATTGCCGTTTACTTGGGGTGGCTGCATGACTGGTTCTTAGCCAATAAATGTAATAGAAAAAAGTGATGTGGGCCACTTCCAGGCCTGCTCCATAAAAATTTCTCACCCACTTTCTCCCATGTTCTTTCTCCCTCCTCGCTGGACAGACATAGAAAGCAGTTGTTGAAGATGACAGTGTCTCCTTTGGCTTGGAACCTTAAACAGCTGTGTGGAAGACTACTGCCCTTCTGATCTACCCACCTGCCTAGTACTCTTACATGAGCCTTTTACATTTTGTTAATCCATTTAATGCAGTTAACCTACCTTAGTGGATGTGGAAAGCTGCTATTATAATCCAGACAATATAGTGGTGGTTTGACTGGGGTAGTAGCAGTGGCAATCGTAAGTGTTCAGGATATATTTTGAATATTTTGGCCTGAGTAAGTGGATAAATGAAGGTGCTATTTACTGAGATGGAGAACACTTGGGGAGATCGATTTTTAAAGTTTGCATTTGGACATATTGTTAGAGATGTTTTAAACACACGTGGAGATTTCAAGTTGGAAGCTGATACTCAAGTCTGTTATTCAGATGAGCAGTCAACACTAAAGATAGAAATTTGGGAGTAATCAGCGTAGATGTGTACAATTCCTTTAAAACAGGTTTAAAATATATTTTAAGCTTCCTGATTTTAAACATTATATTTCTACTAATTCTGTAGGCAGCAGTTATAGCCTAGTTATAGTTATAGCATAGTAGGTTCTGAGTCTCTGTGTAAGTCCTGTCTGTCACAGTTACCAGCCTTGTGCCTTCAGTCAAGTTATCTTCTCTCTAACTTCAGTTTTCTTCTTTATAAGATGGGAATAATGTTAACTACATTACAGAATTGTTCTGAGGATTAAAGAAGATGATATATGTAATTGCGTTAGCACAGTTCCTGGCACAGAGTAAGCACTTACTAAACATTAGCTATTCTTAGTAGTAAATAATATAGAGTACTTCATTAGCTCACGTGGGACTCTCACTTATGCCCACTATCTCTTATTGGTTAAAATCAATTTTTTCTTAACTCTCCTAGAAAAAAAGAAAAGAAATAACTAAATAAAGTCATCTTTTTTCATCTTCATTTTCAGCCTACCCAAAACAAGTACATACTGTACAGAAAAATGGAATTAAGCTACAGAGCAAACACTTCTAAGGAGCAGCATCTGCCTTGTAAATGAAGTCTATAAAAGGCTACCAAATGTCCCTTCACATTTTTATGATTGTTAGTTAGAGTATTACTAAACCTGGATGGAATTTTTTTGAGGCTCTTACATCAAGCACCCACACTGTAAATATCACAAATTATTTCCGTTTTTAACAAGATGGCTGCTGTGAGCCTTCGCTGAAGATTTTAGCAGGAGTGATATAGTTTTAAAGATATGCTTTGGTAAAAAGCACTTTCTGCCTGTATAATTGTCATATTTTTAAGCACATTACTGTTTTAAAAACAGCTTTAATGGGGTATAATTTGTATGTCAAAAAATTTACCCATTTTAAATATACAATTCAGTGATTTTTAGTAAATTTACAGAGTTGCACAACTATCCCACAGTCCAGTTTTAGAACATTTCCATCACCTTAGAAGGAATTCTCCTGCCCCATTAGGGTCAAACCCTGTTTTCACCCCTGACCCAGGAAACCACTAATGTACTTCTTCTCACTATAGATTTGCCTTTTCTGAATTTTCATGTAAATTGATTCATACAATATGTGGTCTTTTGCGTCTGGTTTCTATCACTTAGTGTTTTTGAGGATCATCCATGTTGTAGCAGGTGTCAGTAGTCCTTTCCTTTCTAATGCTGAATAATATTCCATTATATGGGTATAACACCTATTGCTTATTCATTTGTCATATGATGGACGTTTGGATTGTTTTCACTTTTTTAGCTCTTAAGAATAATGCTCGGCCGGGCGCGGTGGCTCAAGCCTGTAATCCCAGCACTTTGGGAGGCCAAAACGGGTGGATCACGAGGTCAGGAGATCGAGACCATCCTGGCTAACACGGTGAAACCCCGTCTCTACCAAAAAATACAAAAAACTAGCCGGGTGAGGTGGCGGGCGCCTGTAGTCCCAGCTACTCCGGAGGCTGAGGCAGGAGAATGGCGTGAACCCGGGAGGCGGAGCTTGCAGTGAGCTGAGATCCGGCCACTGCACTCCAGCCTGGGCCAGGCCACAGAGCGAGACTCCGTCTCAAAAAAAAGAAAAGAATAATGCTCTTGGTACATTTGCATAGAAGTCTTTATGTGGACATATGTTTTCACTTTGAGGGGTTAGAAACCTAGCAGTGGAATCACTGAGTTATCTGATAAATGTATGTTTAAGTTTTTTAAAAACAGGCAGATCACATTTTAAGTACCTAGTAATATTTTCTTAGATTCATTCATTCATTTAAAAATGTTTATTAAGCCACTTCTAAAGCCGGACACCATACTGTGTACTAGATATAGTCAACTCTTGATTATCCACCATAATAAAAATTAAATGTTGTCTGGATATTTAAAATCTCCTTGTTATCTATAAACCTAATATAGGGCGTTTTTTTCAAGTGTCTTCAGCATAAAAAGTCAATCTTAATGGGCCTGTTATCCCAAACAAGTATTGAATGGCTGTATGTTAGGGAGCTACCAGAAATTCAAAGATGAAAGGTATAACCTTTAGGAGCCCATAGTACAGGAAGAGAGACGGGTGTATGGCCTCCATATACTTCCAATGTCCTTGCCATTTTCTAAAATAAAACACATCGAAATTTAAACCCCTGCTTTTTTTCCCCTAAACTCTTTTATACTCCTGTTTATGAATGGTACATTTATTCCCTCGCATTCAGCTCCAAATTATTACCTTGTTTGATTCCTCTTCACTTGAACACTATATTTGCTTCCTATGGCTGCTGTAACAAATTAGCACCAACTTGGCAGCCTAAAACAACAGAAATTTGTGCTCTTACAGTTCTGGAGGTCAGAAGTCAGAATTCAGTATCCCTGAGCTGAAATCAAGGTGTTAGCATGGCCTCATTCCTTCCAGAGGCTCAATTTCTGGTGGCTGCCACCAATCAATCTTCAGTTTGTGGCTGCATCACTCCATTCTCTGCCTCCAGTCACATTGCTTTCTCCTCTTTGGTCTGTGTCAAATCTCCCTGTTCTTCCCTCTTATGAGAATACATGCAGTTACATTGAGGGCCCACCCAGATGTTCAAAGATAATCTCCCTGTGTCAGAATGCTTAATTATATCTGCAAAGTCCTTTGGTTGTTTTGTTTTGTTTTGTTTTGTTTTGTTTGCCATGTAATAAGTAATATTCATGAGTTCCAAGGATTAAAATGCAGATGTCTTTTGGGAGGCCATTTTTCAAGCTTGTGTAAGCACCATGTGCAATCACTATGAAGTTATTCATTTGTTCGTTCATTCATTTTATACTTTTTGAGTATATATTACCATCAGGAAGTGAATCAAGAACTGAAGATGGAATGATGAGGAAAAATCACACACACAGTCTCTGCTCACTTGGAGTTTACAGTAAATATTAATCAAATAAAAATTTGTCTGTGATAAATGTTACGAAGGAGAAATAGAAAGACAGAATAAGTAACTTTTCACATAAACATTAATGTTCCTTATAAATGCTTTGAAAAATACAGAAAAGTTCAAATAAAGAAATTTTTAAAACTCACTGCAGATATCTACCATGCCTAAGTAATTACTATTCTGTTGTTGTTGTCTTTTCATTTTTTTCTTTTTTCCAATTAGGAATTCACGGTGGAAATCATTACTATTCTTGATAAATAATTAACATGTATTTCATTCCATATTTCTGTTTGGAACTTAAACACTATGTTGATTTTTTTAAGTAATTACCCAAGTGATTTTAATATACAAACTTACCCACATATATACCTCTTTCTTTGGTTATTATTCCCTCTTACATATTAGACCTTTTCTTTTGCCCGAAGAACATCCTTAAGAATTGCTTTTAGTGAGGGACTGTTGGTGGCAGTCTCATCTGAAAGTATCTTTTATCTCCCAGTTATTCTTTGAGTATATCTTTGCTGAGTTTATAGCTGTAGGTTGAGACTACAGTCGCTCAGCTTTGTTTTGCTATTGAGAAGTTATGTAATCAGGGTTTTCTCTCTAGCTACTTTAAAGATCTTGTCTTTGTCTTTGGTGTTCTTCACCTTCACTGGGATAATATCTAGAAATCCACTTCTTTTAATCTTACTTGGAATTCGTCAGACTTCTTAAATCTTTTTTTGTTTGTTTGTTTTTGTTTTAAAGAGACAGAGTCTCACTCTGTCTCCCAGGCTGGAGTGCAGTGGGGCGATCTCAGCTCACTGCAAGCTCTGCCTCCAGGGTTCACGTCATTCTCCTGCCTCAGCCTCCGGAGTAGCTGGGACTACAGGCACCTGCCACCACACCTGGCTAATTTTTGTATTTTTAGTAGAGTCAGGGTTTCACCAACACGTGCTAGCCAGGTTGGTCTCGATCTCCTGACCTCATGATCCACCCGCCTCGGCTTCCCTAAGTGCTGGGATTACAGGCGTGAGCCACCACGCCTGGCCAACTTCTTAAATCTTTAAGTTGGATCTTTCATCCATCCTGGAAAACATTTACCATTATATCTTCAGGTATTTCCTCTGCCTCATTCTGTCCCTTCTCTCCTTTTGGAATCTGGATCTGGATCTTTCTTACTATCATATTTTTAAGCTTTTTTTTTTTTTCATATTTTCATGTCTTTTTATAATCTGGATTCTAGATAATTTTTTCAGGTTTGTCTCTGAGTTTTCTAATCCTCTCTTAAACTATGTTGAACCTGCTTTTAATTGTATCCCTTGACTTTAATGATTTTTTTAAATTTCTCAAATTTCTTTTTGTGACTTTTTCAAAACTCTTCGGTCAGCTTTATTAATAGTGCCTTGCTCTTTACGTAGTTAGTCTCTTATTTCTTTAAACACTTAAAACATACTGCTTTTGTATTCCATGTTTGATAATTTTGGTATCCGAGAGCGTTGTGGGTCTGCTGCCTTGTTTCTCTTTGCTTATGGAGCTTTGTTTCCTGTGTGTTTTTTAAATGTTGATCATGAGCCTATAGTTTTTGTAATTTTATCATGGGAAATTCTTTGAGACCTGCCTAAATTGTATCTGGATTTCTCCTGAAGGGATGTGTGTTTGCCTCTGTCGGGTGCTTAAGGGAGCTACCAGCCCAATGTGAGACTAGGAAATTACAGGAGAATTTTATTAATCTGTAGCAATAACATCCATCTTCACATCTCTCCCATGCATTCTTTTCTTTCCATCCCACTGATGCCCCATTCTCCTGGTTCCAGTCCTTCTTAATGTAAACCTGAACTACTTAACAGCCTTCTAATTTTCTCTTTTCTGACCTTGGCACCCTCCAATTCATATCTAGGGTAACTATCCCAAACCATTACCTTCTTCATGTCATTTTGTTCAGAGTTCTTCTGTGGCCTTCACTCTCTTTATCAGTGATCTCAACCCTGGCTGCCCATTAATATGAGAAATTTTTCCCAAATTAAGAATGTCTGCCTGCCTTATACCAATTAAACTAGAACTTCTGAGAGCAGGCTCTTGCATCCTTTTTTAAAAAACATCCTGGACAACTCTACTATGCCACCAGGATTGAGAACTACTGGTGTGCAGAAGAACTTTTTTTTTTTTTTTTTTTTTACAGGAATTACCGTAATCTAGCAGATAAGACCT
Organism: Papio anubis; assembly: GCF_008728515.1. NCBI lineage: Eukaryota > Metazoa > Chordata > Mammalia > Primates > Cercopithecidae > Papio > Papio anubis. The sequence continues at coordinate 27,871,868 of NC_044985.1, read as the reverse complement.
TGTAGGACATTGGTGCTTAACCCTGGCTGCACATAGTAAATACCCATGTGCAAACCCCCCACACTGAGAGATTCTGATTCAGTTGGTCCGAGATGAAACCCAGATATTGGTATTTTTAACAGTTCTATAAGATTTGCAAGACACAGGGTTGAGAATAAGGATAATAGATTCAGGGATAATAGATTCACAGGCTTCCAGGAACCAGGCTGGTAGTAGGAGAAGGGGGCGAGGTGGGAACTATGGTAAACTGGAGAGCACCACCACTCCGTAAGGGGCGTGCAGCCCTACTGAAGTTTTACTGATTACGAAACATGACCATCACTTGGCAACTCCTGCTCTGCAGTATAGCCACATCTCACTCTTCTAGTCAAATCTCAAGAGTTCTTGAAAAATATTAGGCTGGGCACGATGGCTCACTCCTGTAATCCCAGCACTTTGGAAGGCTGAGGCGGGCGGATCACGAGGTCAGGAGATCGAGACCATCCTGGCCAACACAATGAAACTCTGTCTCTACTAAAAATACAAAAATTAGCCGGGCGTGGTGGCATGCACCTGTAATCCCAGCTACTCGGGAGGCTGAGGCAGAAGAATCACTTGAACCCGGCAGTCGGAGGTTGCAGTGAGCCAAGATTGCCACTGCACTCCAGCCTGGCGACAGAATGAGACTCTGTCTTCCAAAAAAAAAAAAAAAAGAAAGAAAGAAAAACATTCATATATGTGTACGCGTGTGTATGTGTGTGTACATACATGTTTATATGCATGTATATGTGTGTGGGTATCTCCAGCCAGGAAGTATGAGGGTATGTTTACCTTTTTCTTCCCCACCTCAGTGCGTTTATTCATGTTCTGCTCCTTACCTGCAATGCCATCCTTCCTCCTCCATGTCTGCCTAATCATCATCATTCTTTAAGGACCACTCATGCTTTCTCTGCCATGACATTTGAGGGCTGGTGATTGGAGGAGATGGGTTTTGGGAAGGGGACTTACCCTCTATGTCCCTTTCTGTCTTATGTAAACCTACCTCCTTGAGTCTCTGTTTATCTTGACCATACTTCTTTGGGAATTGAATAAAACAAAGCTTTATATGGTTAAACTTTTTAGTATTTTAGCTTTATAATTATCACCAGTCAGTTCTATGAATGGATTTATTACATTTTTTAAATTATATTAAATTATATTACATTAAATTTTTTATATAATATAGGAGATAGAGTAGGAACTAGAAAGTCTTAAGTATGTGGATTATTTAGATATGTAAGGATTAAAAACACCAAGATTGACTAAGATAATTATAGTAAATGATGTAAATAAGAGGTAAAGAAAAATAAAACAGAATATCTCGAAATCAGATTTGGGCTGGGGAAAGGTGAATCAGTAGGAATGTCTTAAGTTAAATTATAGTAAAAGCAAGCCACACTCATTCCCTAACCTAAGATATTTTATATACAAGTCATTTATTTCAAAACATATTCAAGTACTATGACCCCAAAAGGGCATCTGAAAGATGAAGGAATTAATATTTTTAATTTAGCATAAGAACCATGGTAAATGAATTTATAGTACCAAATACCAGGAACCCAAGCCATAACCGTTCACTCATTCAGTTGTTCACAACACGTATTTACAAGGGTTAAGGAGGTTGGCATCCCCAGTGCCCACATATGCCAGATTGTAGTGTTTGAGCATATTCTGTGCAGCTGGACTGCCCAGTTTGAATCCCAGTTCTGCCCTTTACCACCGAACACCTTAAGCAATGTGGGCAAGTTGCTCACCCTCACTAAGCTTTAGTTTCTTCTCCTATAAATTAAGTAGAAGAATGATTTACCTACCTCGTAGAGTTGTTGTAAAGACGAAATGATTTAATCTAACCACTGATCTTACAGCAGTTCCTGATTCATATCAGAGCTATCCTGTATACACTTTTGCTGCTATTATTAATCTGTGTTCCGATTTAACTCAAGTTTTAAGAATGCTTAGGAGCATCAAGGAAGATATCTTGGTCTCAACTGGCATATGGCCACATTGGCATCTTCTATAAAGAATATTGCTCTGCCTGATTCTTGGTGATCACCTCATAGTGTTGGTTTCTTCTTGTAAGTTCCCATCTGCCCACAAGTTGCATGATTCATGCCAGTGTGCACTGCAGGGGCTCCTCAGCATGACACAGCACCACCTATGTCATGCTGGCTGTGTCAGGTAACTCCTTTATCTCACCAAGAGCTTGGAAAATGTGGTTCCTCTCCTGTTTCCGTAGACCTGAGAAAACAGCAAGCTTGCTTTTAGTCCTCCCTGACCCAGGCTGTTTATGTTTCTCAATTGTTCCCATGCCTTGGTGGCCACAGGAGTGCCTGCAAAGCTGCTGCCTCCTTGGGTTCTGGAGGAAAAGACACAAGCCATGATCACTCTTCCATCGAACTGCTTCTCTGCCACCCTGTTTTCCCCAGTTTTCAGCCTTGGGTGTCCAATCAAGAGTATTGATAGCCTCTCCAACTCACCTTTCCCAGCCCACAGACTTTCTGTGTTATGGGAGAATGTGGGAATTTGGGAGGGTTAGAAAGAGTGTTGAGAAAAATCTATTTGGTATTACTCTTCAAAACTGTTGTTTAGAACTCAGCCTCAGGACTTTAAAGTAGAAGAAAATAATTGTCTTCTCCTTGCATTTCTATTTAATAACCCTACCTTAAGGGCAGAGACTATAGAATATCCTTGCCCTTATTGCTGGGAAGCAAGGGAGGAATGGATGTGCAGAGTAGGAAATACCAAGAGAGGAAGCACATTAAACAAATTAATACTTCAAATAGTATCCTTCTACACATGTATTAATATAACTTCTTTTGAGACTTCTGCCTCAGAGAACTCCCCAATCATTGCAGAACAACATAATAAGTGAAAACCCCAAAGAGGAAGTAACTAATTCTGCCTGGAAAAGTCAGGCAATGCTTCACTGAGGAAGTGAGGATAATTGAAAGAGGGATTCCATTAGACATGTTACTTCCCAGTTCCTGAGCCACATATGTTGCAAAGGAGAACAGTGATTTAATCTGGATGTGAACCTGTATTCATGGAGTCCAGAAAGACTCAGCTAGAAATGGAAATAGTGTTTGTCTTCACGTTTCCATTTGCAACTCTAAAATCGAGATGAATACTCTGGTGTACATGATCCCTGGTGTTTGGGGCTGCACTTGGGCTGCAGTGAAGTTGATGGCACCTTGATATCCCCAGCCCCTACCCAAGGTCCTAGAAAGAGCTCTCACCTCCTCTTCTACCAGAGCCCAGGACTCACAACTGGAGGCCATTTTAAATGTGTAACTTGTTACAGATATAATCCTCATTTTTAGAACCAGCCTGGCCTGGCGCGGTGGCTCACGCTTGTAATCCCAGCACTTTGGGAGGCGGAGGTGGGCAGATCACGAGGTCAGGGGATCGAGACCATCCTGGCGAACACAGTGAAACCCCGTCTCTACTAAAAATACAAAAAAATTAGCCCGGCGTGGTGGCGGCGCCTGTAGACCCAGCTTCTCAGGAGGCTGAGGCAGGAGAATGGCGTGAACCCAGGAGGCAGAGCTTGCAGTGAGCTGAGATCGCGCCACTGCACTCCAGCCTGGGCAACAGAGCGAGACTCCGTCTCAAAAAAAAAAAAAAAAAAAAAAAAACCAGCCTTCAGCAAATGTGAAATGGAAGAAGTTTTTCCATGGCACGCACTGCACAATTGGACTTTTATTTATTATTTACCCTCTTTTTGGTGTGAGCCTTTTACCTGTAGCCCAGATGCCCAAAACTTCTTTTTGTTTGATATTTCACACAGTTCTTACCCTCCATATACACTCATTGCATTACAGAATTTTCCCCTCCTGATCTTCCTTTAACCATCTGAACTTATATTCTCTTAGTGGTCTGTTAATTAGTCCCAAAAGAATAGGAGATACACACATACACGTGTATATTTTTAGATTAAAGCACAGTAATGTGTAAATTTTTGCTAATATCTTAATGTGTTATATCCCCAAGGATTTATACATTTTGAAAGAGGTCCTGCTTTTCCAAAATGAAACCCAAAAAGGGAATTTTCACTTATCTATTTAACCATCTATCCGTCAAATAATATTTAGGATGAACCTGCTTTGAACTAAGTACCTTGCTAAGATGGTACTACTTATACCTAGAAAAGATTCCAGCCTGAAAGAATTTCAGACATTATAAATAGTAATAGATGTGATTCGGTGAACAATTAACTTTCCTTAGCTCTAACATCATAGAAGGTGGTGGAAGAGGGGAGCAGCCTCTCTCCTTGATTAGAATTTAGATTCCTTGAGGGGAGCGTCTCCTGTTCTCATTAATTATGAACGTATTCCAATATCTTGTACAAAGTCTCTCTGGCACATGAAGTGCTCAGCTCTCCTCCATCGAATGAATTCCTGACTTCAGGTAAGAATATTTTGTTTTTGAGGCCAAAAACTCTGATGAGGTAAGAGATTTTGCTGTTGTTCTGCATTTTTACATTTTAAATAATACACTCTAAAAAAATAATTCCAATTAAATGTACCCTTGAGCTATACCACAATGTTTTGTTAGAGATTGTTTTGAATATAAAGTTGGTCTGCCTGGCATCCTTCCTAAAGGTAATTGATCCTCACGTAAAGAGGAGACCCCTTAAAACCTCCAGTTGGTGTGGATTTATTACTGAGAACCCAATTAGCAGATGAAAACACTCAATACGAGGCATTTATTACTTACTAGTACTATAAATGCAACAAAGATTAAATCACGAATTTCTTTAATTTAAATGGTTAAAATTGTACCTCATTTAAATACTTCCTAAATCTAAAATGTACTAACATACACACTAGCTTTTAAGTTTAAATAACTTTTTAAAAATATTGAAACTATAAAGATGTAAAGGAAAAGTAGAATGAATACTAAAGAAACTCTATGCTTAAAAAGTGAACAATTAATTTCTTAGTTCTGCACCTTAAATACATACACAGCTCTCTATAGTATGTGTGAGCATTTTGCTAAAGAAAATAGCATTGTAAACTAATATAATATACACATGATACCGAATCTTGGAATAAAGTTTCTCATTTAGAAAGCATAATACAGTTTCCATTTTTAAAAAAGAAAATATATTGTCATGAAATTTGAGTTAAACCCTTCTGGTTTCTAAAGCCTTTTAAAAGGTTACTTTTAAGATTTATATGGGAAATTCACCTTCCAGTACCACTTTATTCCATGAGCATGAGTGAACTGCATAGTCAGAAGAAAATTATTTCTTGTACCAGCCAATGTACTTGTGTAATCCTCCTGGAAAATATGACGATTACTTCTTGCAAAACATGGCTTCTCTTTCTGATTGTTTCCTTAGTACTTCATGCTCTGTTCCTCAAGACTGAAACAGGTGAAATGGGAGAGTTCCCTTGACCCCTTCGCGGAACTTGCCACAGGCCTGGCTCGTTTATGCAGCTGCTGTGCTCAGTCCCTTATGGAAGGGAGCACACAAGCCAGGGGGTGTGGGAACTGGAGTGAATGAACACTGGAACCAGCCGGTTGCTTCTCTTGGGGAGGCAGGCTCTGTGCAGGCTGCACGGCAGCATCCAAGCACGTTGCAATGCTCTTTTAGCTCTGCTGTCCAGGAGGAGGTGTCTGACCCCCAGAGAGCCAGAGGGCGTGTGTTACAATCAATGCACTTTTAGCATTTGCCATCCACAGATGGCTAAGGTTAACAAGCTCAGTAGACAGTCAGGGTGACAACCTTTTACACCCTGCCCTCTTGGTACCCAGTTCTTGTGCAGCGTCCAGGAAGAATCAGGTCACGTGAATGAATTAAAGGGTGGTAAATGTGGAGGACTTTTTTCAGTTGTGGAAGTGGCTCTCAGTGGGAAGGGAGCTGAAAAGCGGGTGGAGAAGGAAGGTAATCTCCCCCTGGAGTTCAGCCATCCCCAGCCAAACTCTTCTCTGACCATAGTCTCCAACTTCCAGCTACTGCTTCTCCTCTTGATGTTCAGACACTTCTCCCTTCTGTGTGTGTGTGTCCACTGAGTTTAGGGCCTGGGGTTCTTATGGCACAGGATAGGGAGCAGGGTGAACCAAAAGGCAACAATCAGGTGGGAAAACAGGGATAGTTCTCACTTTGGGCCACAGGTCCAGCCTTGAGGGTGGAGCCCTTGCCAGGGACGCCATCCTGTTCTACCAGTATTTCCCTGCCTCCTGTCCATATCACAGGCACAGGAAAACTCTTAGCACCAGCAACCTGCAATCCCTGTTGATTCTCTGCTAAGGAAGAATTTTTGGTCTTGCACTCAAGGAGTACCCTTCCCCTTACAGAACCATCTGCTGGCCTTCTCTGAAAATCTAAGGGTATCCTCTGTCCACTTCCACCTGCACATCTATTTGGTCTTTATTATCTTTGTCAACTTTTTCACCTCTTGTGTGATTTAGGGTTTTTGATACCTTACTGTTCTTAAAGTTGATGTTGGTACTTCTATTTCTAGTTTTTGTTGCTTGGAGATAACTCCTAAGAGAAGGGAAAATAACAGTTTACTCCCCCAATTTCAGTTGTTACTTTTCTGTGAAGGTGACTTGGTACAATGTTATAAACATCATGAGAAGGAATGATGAACATCCTTATTAGGAAGAGAGAGACGTATTTGGTGGCAATCAGCAGTTGGGTCAAGGATTGATGATTGATATGAGGGTGACTGCGTTAATTGTGGCTTGGTGGCTGGATTAATGGTGGCATTTGACAAAATTAGAGGTACAGTCCTGAGAAAGAAAACTCAGTTATGGATATATGTATCTTTTTACACAAATAAAAGTTTTACTTTAAACCATATTTGTAACTGTGTTATAAATAAAAATGGCCAATTGCTGAGTGCTCACTATGTAATTTGCATATGTAACTCTTGATACTTTAGATGCCACTATGTATAATTCAAGGTAAACATTAAAACCTCAAAAATGACACATTCAGTTTATTATAGATAACTGATTATAAAGTATAGCAAACTTTACTCTTTAACCAGTTATCGTGGCTATAAAACTCCCTAGAAGATTCTTAAATTTCCAGTTCAGTAAATGAATAAAATGATGATAACAATTATGATAATAATAATAATAACAGCCTTTCTTTATTGTGTATTTACTGTTTGCCTGGCACTGCAAATTGTTTCACATACATCATTTCACTTAATCCCTTCAACTGTTCCTTGAAGTGAATATTATTATGTTGCTACAGATGAAGAAATTAAGTCTCCGACTGATTTGGTAGTTTGCCCTCGAGTACAGATACTAAATATGAGAACTAGGATTTGAACCCCCTTTCAACTAAGCTTTATTCATGTAAGCTATTTTACTTCAATTATTCTGATTTTAAAATGTACATTTAAAATTGTAGTCATATGTGAATTTATTATTGGTTTTGAATAGCTTCTTTTCTACCTGTGGATTTACATACATACATCTCTAAAGCAAGCCAATTTTGTTAAAATGATCTCTCATGAAATACACTATCTAAAGTAATTGGTTATTCTCTATTATCTTTTTTTTGTTTGTTTGTTTGTTTTTGGAGACAGAGTCTTGCTCAGTCCCACAGGCTGGAGTGCGGTGGCGTGGTCTCAGCTCACTGCAACCTCCGCCACCCAGGTTCAAGCAATTCTTCTGCGTCAGCCTCCTGAGTAGCTGGGATTACAGATGCGTAACACCATGCCCAGCTAATTTTTGTATTTTTAGAGGAGAGGGCATTTCACCATGTTGGCCAGGCTGATCTCGAACTCATGACCTCAAGTAATCCACCTGCCTTGGCCTCCTAAAGTACTAGGATTACAGGCATGAGCCACCACACCCAGTCTCTGTTATCTATTCTTTTCTTTGCTGTAAATAAATTGTTCTGGTGGCCGGGTGCGGTGGCTCATGCCTGTAATCCCAGCACTTTGAGAGGCCAAGGCAAGTGGATCACCTGAGGTGGTCAGGAGTTCAAAACCAGCCTGGCCAACATGGTGAAACCCCGTTTGTACTAAAAATACAAAAAAATTAGCTGCGCGTGATGGTGCATGCCTGTAATCCCAGATAATTGGGAGGCTGAGACAGGAGAATTGCTTGAACCTGGGAGGCAGAGGTAGCAGTGAGCTGAGATCACACCATTGCACTCCAGTCTGGGCAACGAGTGAAACGTTGTCTTAAAAAAAAAAAAAGAAAGAAAAAAATTGTTCTGATACTCACTAGCAGTAAGTGTATTTAATTAATTCTTTGTTTCATGAGGCTTCTCATTCTGGAGAACTTTTTCTCGAGCAGTATAGTTAATTTATAGCATGTGATGTTATTAGAATATTCAGAATCCCTTATTCTTTTGCATGTAAGTGTTTAGTCTGCCTTCAGAACTTAATGTGATTAGTTTTTTGTTTTTTGTTTTTTTTTTTTGGAGATGGAGGCTCGCTCTGTCACCCAGGCTGGAGTGCAGTGGCACAATCTCAGCTCACTGCAAGCTCTGCCTCCCAGGTTCACACCATTCTCCTGTCTCAGCCTCCCGAGTAGCTGGGACTACAAGTGCCCACCACCACATCCGGCTAATTTTTTGTATTTTTAGTAGAGACGGGGTTTCACCGTGTTAGCCAGGATGGTCTCAATCTCCTGACCTTGTGATCTGCCCACCTCGGCCTCCCAAAGTGCTGGGATTACAGGCGTGAGCCACCGCGCCCGACCGTGATTAGTTCTTAATAACCTGAAATAATGAGCCACAAAAAAACTGGGGTAACAAGATTTGGGACTGAACTTTTTAGTATCATGAAAAGGACTAAGTAGAGTAATAGAGATTTATCCCATTTGTAAGAATACAGAAGAGAGGAGATATATAATTAATTCTGTTTATAAAATGAAAAAAAAAATACAACATATGTAGCAACAAGAACACGTCATTTTTGCAGGTCGTTATAGAACAGACATTCCATATTGTGTTCACCCTTGTCCACAATCATTGCCATAACAATCTGGTATACTTAGCAGTTGCTACTGAGTAAGGGAGACTGTCTCTTCTATGAGATCTCTGTGTCAGCCAAAAAACACAGCAGTCTCATATGGGTCTAGAAACAAGACATAAAACATGAAATACACAGAATTTCAGCATTTTTCTTTACATTGGAGGGATTTCTTATTAATCACTCTGTCCATTTCTATTTTAACATTTTTTAAATCAGAAGCAAGTTTTGGAATGGGTTTTTCTCCTCAAATTAAGATTCTTTCCCATCTGATTGAAGACCTTGTCATTTCTAGACATGACAAAATGTCCACAACCGAATATGAAAACCTGTTATTAAGAATTGAAATGCATTTTGATGAACGGCATCTAGTAATTCCAAACCATGTTTAATTCTCCATTTAAGAAAAAAAAAAAAAAAAACATGGTTCTTCATGTCATTTCATAGACCTATCCTACCAAAGTTTTAAAAATATAACTCTCTATTCAGCCATCATTCATTCATTCATTCTAAAGCTGTATTTTGAGTACCTGCCAACTTCTGGAGTCAAAGGGTTTCTCTGATATGTTGGGCTTTCAGACTAATTATAAGGAGACAGCGTACAAATAAATATAAAATAATATACAAGAACACATTCATGAAATCATCAGTAGTATATGAATGTTAGTGCAGGAGTAAATCAGAGTGATATGGGATTTCTCAGGGATGACTGCAAGTAAAAAATTTAAAGTAAGCAGTGGACAAGGAGTGGCAGAGAAGAGAAGAGGATGTGTTTCAAACACAAGAACTATGGGCAAAGGAGCATGGGGTTGCAAACAGCACAGAGGGAGAGGATGAGAATGATGGAAATACTTCAAGTCGGATAGGGCAGCTTAATTTCACTTTAATGGTTTCTAGTTAGTGTATAGTTAAGATATATTAAAGGAAAATCATGTTGGAAAGGATAATTTAACAGTCTTTTGGAAGCTGGATTGGCAGAGGGAGTCATAAGCTCAGCAGTGTTAAAGTATGAGGTGAAAACATTGTACTATAAAAATGGGGTTGAGCAAACAAATCTTAAATTATTTATGAAAGAAGAAATGACTAGGTTGGTGATAAGTTGATTAGGGACAGCAGTTTAGTTTTTAAGTGTTATAAATGAGTTGTGATTGACATCAAGTGAAGATTCTCTATATTCATCTGGTTACATAAATAGCAAAATACACACAGGAGGAAGGAATACAAAGATGAGATTCACAGAGAGTTGATCTAGATTTAGAGTCAATTCAGTTTGCTGACTTTTTAGACTATGTGATAGACAGGGGAACCAGAGGTTAAACAACAACATGATCTCTGCCCTGGAGGAACTTAACAATGTAACAGACATGAGTAGGTAAAACTTTAAAAATGGGTTAGTTCCAAGAGATCATGTCCTTTGCACAGACATAGATGGAGCTGGAGGCCATTTTCCTCAACAAACTAAGGCAGGAACAGAAAACCATACGTTGCATGTTCTCACTTATAAGTGGGAGCTGAACATTGAGAACACATGGACACACAGGGGGAAACAACACGCACTGGGGCCTGTCAGATGGTTGGTAGGGGAGGAGGGAAAGCATCACGTAGAATAGCTAATGGATGCTGGGATTAATACCTAAGCGATGGGATGATCTGTGCAGCAGAACACCATGGCACACGTTAACCTATGTGACAAACCTGTACATCCTGCACACGTACCCCTGAACTTAAAATTTTTTTTAAAAAGCACCTTGTTTTGCTGAAAAAAAAAGAAAAAATGGATTCGTTCCAAAAAGAGGATGAGCATGATAGGAATGGAAAAAAAGAGGCCTTGCTGAGAGATTTGGAATGACTGTATTTATTAGGTAACAGGAAAAACAGAAACTCCAGAAAAGAGAAATCTGAATGTTACAAAAAGAGCTAGATGTCACTTTTAGTATTGTTTGAAACATCAAAAAATTGGAAACAATTTAAGTGTCCGTTAGTAGGATAATTACTCTATATAAAAACTATGAGATGTATTAGAACTATTTTAAAATGAGATATCTATATGTGCTGATGTAGATAGATATTCTGTTATATATTTGGTGAAAATGCAGTTTACATGACTGACGTTGATCTCGTTTATAAAATGAGGAAGGTATTGTAAAAATACGCTTATACAAATCTATATGTTTGCATATGCATAGAAATAGGTCTGGAAGCCTACTTACCAAACAGTAGTTGGTAGTGGTTACACTTGAGGAGTGGAATCAGGCAGGGTGAGGAGTGAGAGCTTTGAGTGCTTACTTCATTTATTTCTCAATTATTTGGATTTTATTACAATGGGCATGCATTTTGTTATAATTGAAATATTTATTAAATAATTATAGATTCACGTGCAGCTTAAAACTAAGAGAGTCCCCTCTGGGACTCTGATAATACATATGTTGGATCTTCTGTTTTTATCCCATAGGTCCCTGAAGTTTGGTTTTTTTATTTTTTTTTAAGTCTGTTTTCTTTCTGTTGTTCACATTGTATAAATTCTATTACTCTCAAGATCACCAATTCTATCCTCTGTAATCCTCTCTCTACCACTGAGCCCATCCAGTGAGGGTTTTGTTTTGTTTTGTTTTGTTTTGTTTTTTAATTGTGTTACTGTATTTTTCAGTGCTATGATTTCCATGTAATAGTTGCTGAGATTGAGCGCTTTAGAACATGGTTGTAAGCTCCCTGGTTGTCAGAGTAAAGCAGGAAATAAGAATCATACATCTTCCTATCCAAGAGGTAGAGATACAACAATTCTTGCAAACGTCAAAGAGTTTCTTAAACTGGACCTTGGGAGAATGTCTAACTAGAGGAGGTGGACTGGACTACTGGGGCAGCTCTCAGGGTAACTAGCAAGCAGTTTTAAATGTATTTCCTACATGTTTCTTAGAAGAAAACAATGTTAAATCCAAAAGAAAATCCGAATGATTAGTTAGTTTGAATTTACAGCCCTGGTTACCACATTTGACAAGGAGAAACTTGATTACAGAAAATGGGAAGACTTAGTAATGAACTGGAGAGAGGAGAGTTTAGTTTCATAGAGTCTCCCCAGTCTGAGAGGAAGTAATTACATACATTGTGCTGTTTTTAAATTATGTGGGATGGTGACTGCTGCCTAAGTAACATCCCAGGAGTAGGGAAGACTCCATTCGTCTTAATTAAGGCACTTCATGGCCCTCCAGTTCTTTGAGGCATGGGTTTCTACAGGCTTACTGGCCAGAGTTGCAGAGAAAGGAAATTCATTGGCAAGTTAGACAGCTGAATAAAAATGACTGTATACAATATCCAGTGAGATTGGAAATCCTGTTGAAAAGAAACAACCTGGGGAGTCTAAGCTTTTAGCAGTGGAGGGATTTAGAAGAAATCTGTTGTGGAGTGGACCTAGTGGGAAAAATGATTTATTGAAGATGGTTCTCACTGCATGGCCTGCAGGATGGAACGAGTGGGAAGATTTAACTGGGGAGAAGGTCATTAGGTTGTCATCGTAATGCAGTATTTGAAAACCAAGCAAAGATCATTTCTAAGCAAACAGATTACAGTCAATGGTGTCAAAAGTAGGAGAGAGCATAACAAGCATGAGAATGAAGGAGGGCAAAGGTGGGAATTGGTGTTATTAGAGAGCACTTTCATCCAAGAAAATGAGAATGGGAATAGCAAAGCTATAGAGAAAACCCAGGAGATGAGGAAAGAGGAACACAGCTAAGGTGAAATGATCTGTGAAAAGTCACCCAAAAACGGTACATTATTGAAAACTTTCTTGTCAATAAGTATTATCAGGTAAAGGGGTATTTTGAAGATGCCAAATATGTGAATGGCGAATTGTGGAGTAAGAGTAGGATCACAGACTTCAGGAAGCAAACTGAATATGAGAAAAAAGCAAAATGGAAGATCTTAGATTGCTCATGGTCTTTGAATTTTGAAAGACAGACACATCTCCTGCTATTAAAAAGAAAGTTGAGAATATGAATATGTGCAGACGGCATGAAACCCTGATACACATAGAATTTAATTTTTTGATAACTTAATTTCTGTATGATGGCCCATTTCAATATGATGATAGAAATCTCAAGCAGTTCAAGATTCTCTGTCTTCCATTTTCCCGGTCCCCATTCCTTATGGGCCATTGCTAATGGATCCCTTGCTTCTGTCTGTCTGTCTGCCTACAGCTCTGTGATCCTTCCATGACACTCACAGAAGCCACACTTCCACTTTTATACCCACCATGGCTCAGGAATCTCTTGAGGCTGTTTCCAGTACTGTCTGCCTAGTGACATAGACTCAGACATTCACTCTCTAGAGTCGTGCTTCTTTCTCTAGAAGCATAGTGCATGGCCTCTGGGACTCTCAGAGCTCTGTTCTCCTCTACTCCTGTCCATCAGTCCCTTGTGTTTCTTGCCTGGAAGCAGAGTGGAGGCACGGTGTAGGAGGGTGCATGCTATACTCTCATAGTGTTTTGCCTACTTATTTGCACCTGTTTGAAGGGATTTTAGGTGTTCTGTAAACACTTAAGAAGACTGCTCCTTTTTTTGGTTGAGAGGCTTCCTCCCCCTCTCCTCCATCCCATGTCTTTCCTGAAGCAGTGAAAATAAAACATCTTACCATCTTGAATGTCTTTGGATTCAGGGGAGTAGACCTGGAATAAATTGATTAAAATTTATACCGTTAAAATAACTACAAATACAAAAGATGGAGAGAATGAGAGCGTATAGTATTCTTCAGGGTGCCAGACATTTCTTCATTACTCACAACAGACTCTTTAAATGTAGCTATTGTTATCCCATTTTAAGGATGAAGAAGCAGGTTGCACATGGTTATGTAATGCATCTGCTGGTCTTACCGGCCTGCTGCTAGACAGAGGCAGAGCTGGTTCTTTCTGAACTGTCCTTTCCACCCTCCCTCAAAAAGCAAAGTTAAAGGGTGGAATGCAGTGTGAACATTTGCAGAAAGCCACATGGATATTGTTGGTCTTTGTCAACTCTAAGTAAATGATGGTGAGGAGCACCTGTAGGGTTAAAGAAAGCGCTGGTTGTAGCCAAAAGAGAGAAAATGAGCAAGAGCAAAAGAGACAGAGAGAAGTTGAGAAATCAGTGGCTAACGAGACTACTGTCTGAATTACGTTCAAAGCACTATGACACACCACGTGGGAAGCAGAAGCTGCAGGTGTGGAGGGAAAGCAAAACTGATCCCTGGTGTGTCAGGCATGCAGAGAGGAGTGAAGAGTGTGTGGCCCTCGAAAGCATGGTGGAGAAGTCGGTAATTCTAACAGTTAGCACAGGGTGGTAAATAGAAGCCTCATGTTTCTGAATAAGGAACACATCACTGGATTTGGAGGTGAAGTGCTATTTCATAATGGGAGGTAAAGATGAAGTCTAGCAGAATATCAGAAAGGTGAAGAAATTTGATACCATTGTGTTGGAGAGACCATAATTCCATATTGCTTCTCCATATCTTTATTGCCATCTATTATCCAATGAGTTTGAACCTCAAGTAACAAGAAACTAAAGAATGTTTATGATTTAATGATCTGGAAATGTTACTGTGGGCTGAAGGCACCAACTCTTGTTTTTCATCTGATTATATGTGGGAAGGAAAAAAAAGTCAAAAACTGCCTAAAAGAAAATGACTTCATAGTGATTAGATGTAATTTCAGATGCAGACCGAGTCTCTTCTGTGTGATCGTAAATGAAGGAATAGTTATATTTGTATGACCACTTGGTTGAGAGGCTGAAGTAAGATTATGATCAGGTGCTTAACATGGAATCTGGAATGTAACAGGAGCTCTATAAATGTAACTCGCTTTTCCTACACCTTCATTTATTCAACAAATATTTATAGAGGAGCTAATTTTATGCCACAGATAATGTGTTAGGATAGGCCACATTATGCTGCAGTAATGAAGACACTCCCCCACCCCAAATCTCAGTTGCTTAAACCCAACGAAAGTACATTTCTCTCACCTACTCAAAGTCTGCTGCATGTTTAGGTGGCTTTACAGGGCAACTCTTCCCCATGTGGCCACCCAGACTGCATCACTCTTTAAAATTAATCCTCCAAACACAAGACATCTTAAGGTCCACCACAGCAGAGAAATATCTAGCCAGAACTGCTTTTACATTCTTTTGTCTGAAAGTGGCACACATCAACCCATTGGCCAGAAGTAGTCCAATGTCCTTATACTACTGGAAGAAGATGAAGATGGAGTCTTGTGTGTGCTCTGAAAGAGAGAATGAGTGGATATTGATGAACACAAGTAGTATCTACCACTATTTAGCTAGGTGCTGGGTCCTTAGTTGTAAACAAAACAAGTAACATTTATCCTTTCCTGATGGAGCTCTCAAGCCAGAGTGACATGCTCCTGGGAACACTATAGCATTCATAAAGAACCAGTGTTCTGCCCAAGCAAGGGAAGAAACTAAAGAGATTGTATTCAATATGTATAAAGTTATGTGGAAAAATAGGAAAGGATAACAGTTCAGTGTAAGTGACAAGTATGGAGAACTTAGAAATCCTCAATAAATATTTACTGAATGAATGTTAAGTGATGAATAAGAAGAAATTTAGCTCTAAGAAACTAAACTGGAAAAGCAACAGAGAGAACAGATATAGGAATAAAAAACACATGGAAACAGTTTATGCTTTTCAAATGTTCTGAATAATATTTGGGAATAAAAGCTGTTCTTGCTGTATCTACTGCTTCCAGTAAGCTTGAAATATTTCTGCGCTGGTCTCTTCTGCCATAGTGGTGGTGCGGAGGAATGAATTCCCAGCCAGACTGTTTCATTCTTACCTACTCAAGAGTATGAAAATTGTTGGGAAGCTTGGACTCTGACTTATCCTCTAGAATATTTTGTGAAGACTTAAATTGTCTTGATTGGCAGCTGTCAAATGTATAGGGATTATAGGAAAGGAGGATTTATGCTGCTGTAAATACTGAAAATGTTACAGGGCTAAGCAAAAAGTCTAGTAATTTTGTGGTGGAATATTAGAGATGGATAATTTCTTAAAAGCATTAAAATGATTTCTATAAAGATGTTTATTAAAGAAAAAATAGAAAACATGCAAAAAAAAAAAAAAAAAGAAACGTAACAACCCCTAAAGATAATTTCCAATAACTTTTGGTATACCTATCCCAAACTTTCCTAGACATACACATTCATTTGTCTTAGAAAAACACGTCACACAGATCATGCCACTCTGTCATCTCCCTTTTACTTTACAGTATTTCTTGAATATTTTTCTACTTCAAGAAGTATATTTATGCAATATTTTTTAATGGCTGCATGGTATTGCATCATATATGTGTGTCAAAATACATTTACTTATCATTCCATTAGGTCATTTACAGATGGTTGCTATTGTAAACAATGCTGTTATGAACATACTCTGGCTGAATTTCTGTGCACATCTTTAATTATTTTATAGAATAACTTTCCTAAATTGCAATGACTTGGGGAAAAGTCATGTATATTTTAAGGCTTATTATTTACATTATCAAATTACCCTTTAAAAGATTGTTTCAGTTTACATTCCTACCAGCAGTGGATGAGAATAAGAGTGTTTAGGAGCCCATAAATCTACAAATATGATTGTAGCGAATTGGGCATACCATTGTACGTATGTTTAATATTGATAGCTGTTAGCAGAAAGAGGCACTCAGTATATTATCTTTAAATCCCACATTCTACGTATTGAATGCTTTATTCTAAAATCATATGTATGAGAGTTTCACATTAAGTTTTCTAGAAAGGAATTTAAGACAAATTCACATATTATGCTAAATGGGTTCATTAATGTCATAGGCTCTGGGGTAAAATCTCTGGATGATCCATTGGATAGCTAGAATGAGTTCTTTACTAAACAAAATATATTGAGCTCTGCCATTGAATATCATCCATGCCTTGATATATGGCTGTAGCCAAATATTTGTGTGTATATCTTTAATAATTGAATGTTAGGCAATTTCTCATTTTTCTAAAAAGAAAACCCCAATTTTTTTTTCAACTAAATTGATTATATTAAAGTTTGCATGACATAGATGAAATAAACTTGTATATATATAGTATGTAATTTACTAATTTAGACATAAATAATACTTTAAATGCATACTGTAAGTAATAATTTTTAGAAGTATTGCTCTTTTCCCACCCTTACATTTCATGAAGCAGTTTTGGTCCAATTCCCCCTTCCATGCATTCTTGACCTCATAATGGTGGCACCTCTTCAGGCAACTGGCCTGTTTTTACCACCTGTCATCTGGAATTGAGTGTAAGTAGCTTGGGGTGCAGGACTTTGTGAAACTGTATGATGGAAATCTTTTCCCCAACTATAAAAAAAAGAAGAAGAAAAAAAAAAACGCACTTACTACTTATCTCCAGTAACCACTTAAATCTGTTACTTTTTTTAGTGATTTTTAAAATGCTTGTTTTCGACGACATCCAGCACTTAGAATTGTTAGGTCATGTCTCCCAAAATAATTACCAACTCAATATTAAATTCCTTTGTTTCTGTTTTTACCAGTCCCATCGAGTGAATGATTGCTAAAACCATCCAAAACTCTCATCAGTTGTTTCAGGCTAATCCATGTTCCCTAAACAGTACTTTGTTTAAAATAAAATGACTGAGAGAGTGCCTGGTATTATGAGAGACTTTATAAGGACTTTAGTATAATATGCCTCTTTTTCTGAGGGATAACGTTGGGAATGAAAAAATCTCACCTTACATTCAGTCGTATATTACAGTTTAAACAAAAAGAGGGGATTCACACAAATCTCTTTTGTGTTCTTATGCAAAGTAACTATTGAATATGAAAGCTTTTGTCCACCTATAGGAAATAGCTAAAGAATACAGCAGGATTGTAATACATTTATCTTGTATAAAAACACTGAAAATTGAGGTTTATAAAGCCTGCTGCTTTGAAAATATTCACACTGGAATCTTTTAAGAACTACAGCTCTACCCGATTAAACCTCCTCCCAACTCCAAACCTCGTCTACTTTTACTTTAATATCAAAAAATAAAAATAAAAAACCCAGCCATATTTAGAACATAAGGTCTCTTAGGTATCCGTAGCCAAAATTTTGGAACTCAAAATGAAAAATTTAGAGAACTGAATGGCTAGATTTCCCTATGGTGATACTCCCGCTTTAAGATATATTATGTTATTTCCAATCTTTTCATCTAAGTATTTCCTAGAGAATCAGACTAAAAGAACATTTTATAGATTAGGTAGGTGGCAGCTATTTGATTGATATGGTTGAAGATGGCATATGGCATATTCTTTACTTTCAGACTGTTTTGAGTCTTCGTTCTTGCCCATAGCAGTAGTATCTATGAGAACTATCCAGAAACTTCCCAATGGTACATGTATGTAAAACACATCATCTTATAAAGCAATGAACATTTTACCATTGCATTCTTTATTATTTGAACTAAATCAAACTGAGAGATATAGAACTTAAATGGCTATAGAACTCTAATTGTATAAGATATTATAATTTCGTAAGATTATAAATGCTGTTTTAAAATGTTAATTAGAAGATACATTTGTTTTAATTCATGATACTGAAAATATTGACTGAATTGTGAATTAACACATTTAGGGTTGCAGATGTCATTTTCCTGAGATTTCCTGAATGATGTAATTTTCATATTTCATATAGCAGTTTGATCAATTTACAGATTTATTTTACATAATTAGTAAACGGGAAATTCAATTGCTGATACATAACTATTTTTCCATAATGTAAAAAAGAAGTTAAAATTCTGAATTATAAATAAAAACCAAATATTTTGAAGACATCTGGTCCACATCTGTCTGAAATAAGATAATTTAAAACAGTGTAATTAAATGCAAGAAATACTGAAATATTCACACCTTAGGATGTTAAAAAAAAAAAAACTCACTTCATTTTGATGTTATTTGTTGAATTGTAGAATTTTTTTAAATTTTAGTGTCCTTTAGCCTCTCATTTTGTCATTTACAAAGAAGACTGACAAGCTAAACAAACAAAAAACAATCCATGTATTCCAAAGCCTCTACTAAATGAAAGAATTATCTTTATTACTATTCTTTTGTATGTGCATAACTCCACTCCTAAGTTAATACTCAGCAGACATAGACCCAGACCTACCTCCTTTTGATGTATTTATAATTCTCCATTCAATTATTTAAAATGAGAGATTAGTGAGAGGGTCTCTAATCTCCCTAAATTGTGCGTTCCTTGTGGGCACAAAGGAGCTCAGTAAATGTGAGAGGAAGGTATTCAGACCTATGGAAATGAAAAGCATCGTTGGTACATTCTTATGATCATTGGAGAGTCAGCCTTTGAAGATTGGTCTTTTCTTAAATTAAAAAAAAAAAAGTTTATTTTTAACCTTTGTTAAGTAGAAAATTAACCATTTTAGGGAAAAGTAAATACACTATACTTTCTGTAGTCTAGCCTTAAGATATGAAAAGGCAGATTTCTCCTTTAAGGCTGCAGATCCTTAAAACTTCAATAGGTCTGGGTTCTGATCATAAGAGACAAGTTTGTGGACATGAAAACACTGCTGATGCTATAGTGTGAGGTTATAGGAAGAAATCTCCGCTTGGATACCAGAGGCTCCCCAACCAGCAATAGACCATGAAAAAAATTGATACTGTAGGAAGTGAAACCACTTTTCCTAACACATGCCCTGAGGTAACACAAGTTATATTTCGTGTGTTTATTTCCAGGGAGCATGATAAAGATCCAGAAAGCTTTTTTAAGGTATTAATGCATCTTAAAGACTTAGGACTCAATTTCCACGTGTCTATCCTTGGAGAAACCTTCACAGATGTCCCAGGTACCTCTGTTGAATTTTCTAATGTGTATTTTTATAGATGATATAAGCTCTACAACGTAAGTATTAATTTCCATGTTTCCCTTTGTTAGAATAATCAAGATGAGCACTGTTAACCAAAAGATTATACGATGGCATTAAAGTCTGATTCAATTTAAAAAATACATAAGTAAGCATTCTTTGATTTAAGTTGAGAATGTGAAGTCATCTCTTTGATCAAATATAGTTTGTACAATGCATCTTGATGTAAGAAAAATATATTACTTTAGGCATCTTAACACTTAAAGAAAGTGGGAATTTGTAATTGGATATATAACCTCTCACCTCTGGGGTCACTGGTTTGAATCCTGCTCACATGGGTATTGGCTGAAATACATTAACATCTGTTAGGTGGCCTATGTAAAGCATTTTGACATCTAACTTGTAATATGGAATGGACTGTAGTCCATGTCATAGTTGTCATTGGTTCGTGCCTTGTTTATTGAACTTGAGAAAGACAAAAATCAGAAGCTGATAGCAGCAGATCCTCTCTTTATTAATGGCACATGGAGCCTTTTCAAAGAGCCATTTCCTTCACCCTGCATCCTCACTGGTCACATTTGGGTCAGTAAAATGAGGATTCATAAGCATACAAGTTATACAAGTATTCATGTTTTTTAAGCTTTGGGTGTTCAGCATTATTTGAAAAATCAAATGTACAAGCAACAGTATTTCAGAAGTAACAAGCCATTGTGCATTATAACTCCTAAGGAACATCTAAAGTTTACTTTCACTTAGCAAGTGCTTCTTGATTCTAGTAGTGTCAGGGACTATACCCAGCGTGCATCTCAGTAGCCTTGTCTCATATGGCTCATTGTCTGCCCTCTGCAGCTGTGGATACTGACCTTTTCCCAGTTCCCCTAAGACACCAGGTTTCTTGAGACCTTTGGACGTTTGCCTGTTCATTTTTATTTCATCCTTTTGATCTCAGCTCAGGGGCATTTTCTTTTGCTGTGAAGCTTTGTCATGATTTCTCAGCACCCCATACTTTGTCTTCATGGTACTTATCTCAGTTATAAATTTATATATGTATAAATTTTTCATCTCTTTCATGCATATGCACATAAGCACACATGGCCCATACACACTGGAATGTAAATGCTATGAGGACAGGGACTGTATCTGTCGTGTTCATCATTGTACCCCAAAGCCCAGTGCAGTGCTTGACACAATGGTGGAGCTCAGTGAATATTTATTGGACAAATAAGTAAAAATAATGCAAACTCCCTGCTCTCAAGAAATTTATCATTTTTTTTTGAGAAGGGAACACTTGTGCCTACACATAGGCAACAGAGGGTGAAACACAAGGTAATACAATTATACAGTTATCTAAGCCACACAGGTGGTTTTGAGTGTTAATTGAAGGGCTGGTATTTGAATAGCCAGAAAAGAAGGATTAAGTTATTCCAAAAGGGGAAACAACATGGGCAAAGCACAAGAAGTCAACATTTTGGAAAAGGTGATTAAATGAGAGAAAAACTTCAATGATGAGTGCTGTGAGGTCATTAAACAGAACAGGAGATTCTACATGCAGACCTTAATAAGGAAGTTGCTATGTGCATTACACGGGTAGGGTAGGGCCCACATGTGAAGGAGCTTGATAACCAGAGTAGACTGGGCAAAGGTAAGAAATAGGGAGCCTAGATCTTGAACAGGGAAGAAATATGATGAAACCTGGATTTTAGGGAGCTGTGTCTTGCAATGATGTGTAGACAGAATCACAGTAAGACCCTCTGGTAGTAATCCCAGTGTGATCCTATAAGGTGCTGGCAGAGAAATCAGTGAGAGGGCTCTATGAGAGGGATGTTCTCAAGGAAAGCACAGAAGAGAATTTGATAGATGGGTGGCTGTAGAGAAGGAAGGAAAGAAAAGATCAGCTCATTTGCAAAGCTGATAAGTTCAGTTTTGTTTGTACCAGCTTTGAGGTGTTTGTGGATGGACTGAGAAACGATGCTGGAGGAAATTCCCCCCATCAGAAAGCTTCTTAGCTGATTTTACCACTGGGTACTTTCAGGCCACCACTACAAAGAAGACTCGGTTTTTACTCAAAAGCCTAAGTTTTGGGATTACATCTCTCCTCTCCCACACATTGACCTTGAGCTATTTAGAGCAATACGGAGGGTTGAAAACAGGATGTGGAGCGGTTAGGGGTCCAAGTACTTAGTGCTCAGTAATTACAGGTGACTAATTATTGTTCACTTTGGCTTCGCTTCCACACATACTTACTGAGCACTGTGGAGGGGGCATTCCACAGTGAACAGCGCTCAGTTTCCCCCTCTGGGATCTCTGTCTAACTGGGATGCTGTGAAATACACAGGGAGTACTGTGAAAGCCCACAGGAAGGGATAGCATATTGTCTATACACGTGCTTCTGTTACTCCTAGTAGCAACAGAGATTTTCTTCTGCCTCAGCCACTGGTTCATCTCTACCACTTCAAATGTGTATTGACTCTTCACGACCACGGCACTTCACCTTGCACAGAGAAGGAGCCCGGGTGTGGAATGGATGAAAGAGCTGGTAGCTTTCCAGGTTGTGCCCTTAGAAGGCCGTTTTGCTGGTCTCTACAACAAAGGCTTCCTAACAGGCCATTCTGTGTCACTTCAGCCATTATTGTCACCCCTCTAGCTTATGTAACAGATTCTTAGATAGCATTTACTGTATTCCATGTGTTGTTCTAAGCTGTTCATGAATATTAACTCTCTAACCCTTTATAACAATCCTGTTCAGTATTGCTATCTCCATTGTTTCCCACGTGGAAAAACAAATAGGCCACTCAGCTAGGCAGTGCTTTAGCCACTGAGCTATACTGCTTTTTCATGTTCTTTTTTTCTGACCCAACTGTTTCTCTAACTTTAAACATTAATTTTTCCCCAACTCACCATTCAGCACTCCTAGTCTCTTATCTAGTGCTTCCACAAAAAAGAATTACCTAGCTGGCATGCATTTCTTTGTCTGAGATCTCTTTGGGTGCTACATTAGCATTTCTGGCCGGGTGCAGTGGCTCACACCTGTAATCCTGGCACCTTGGGAGGCCAAGGTGGGTGGATCACCTGAGGTCAGGAGTTCAAGACCAGCCTGGCCAACATGGTGAAACCCCATCTCTACTAAAAATACAAAAATTAGCCAGGTATGGTAGTGCACGCGGGTAATCCCAGCTACTCAGGAGGCTGAGGCTGGAGAATCACTTGAACCTGGGAGGCAGAGGTTGCAGTGAGCCAAGATCATTCCATTGCACTGCAGCCTGGGCAACAGAGTGAGACTCTGTCTCAAAAAAAAAAAAAAAAAAAATTATATACTATGTGATAGCCAGAACAATTGCTCTTAACACTGTTAACATTTGTAAGGATATGGTTCTCTTGTAAATAATTGCAATTATTATGCTAGTAATAACTTCCATTAATTGAAAATGTGCTTTCTTGGCCATTTGTGTGATTATTTTATGTAATGCTCATGATACTCCCATTAAGGGTAGGTATTACCCTATCCCATTTTATAGGTAGAGAAGCAGACTCTGAAAGCTTAAGTCACTTTGATTACATTGCCTATAAGTGAGTCAAGCTTTTCTCTTATACATACAAGCCAGAAGGATTGGAAAACCAAGAAGGGCTTAGTGTATTACTGCAGGACCACTGATTACTCTGCAGCTTTGTTTTCTTTCCCTCTCTAAAGAGCTCTTGGGGGGAAAGTAGCACACTACTGAGAGATGGCATTAGTGCCAAGTTTTACTGCCCTTTTTGATGAAACATTCATCACTAAATTTCTTTTGAAAACTGTAATTCAGCAACTTTGTAGAGTCTCTATACTGTTGATTGTTTTTAAGCAAAAATTATGTTGTTACAAAGTTTTTGTAATCCTTTTCCTAAAAAGTATAGTAGAATTAAGAGTGTCCGTTATAATTTATAGCACTACACTTTATAGGTCTTTTGCATCATCTCTTCATTCTACAGGAGATGAGAGATCTAGAATCAGTGACTTTTCCAAGGTGGGTGAGATGGACAGTAGATAGTGGCAGGGTTTGGAGTGGAACCTGGGAGTCAGTTTTCCTCAGCCCTAGTCACTGCTATATTTTTTCAATAAATGTTTTTAAAGTACGTTCTTTGCGCCAGGCACTGTTCGACATTTAGGATGCAATGGTGGTGAATGAAGTAGACATGTTTTGTGACATTTGAAACTTGTAGTCCCACTCCAGTGCTTTGTTCATCACTTACAAGAACATTCCTTAAAAATGATAGAACTGACATTTCTTGAGCACATAGCATGTGCTAGACACTGTTCTCAGCCCTTTACGCATAATCTTCACAATAGCCCTGTGAATTAGGCACTGTTGGAATTACCATTTACAGCTGAAAAAAGTAAGGCACAGGGAGGTTAAGTCACTCGCCAGAAACCACCCAATCATTCTACCTCAAAGGCAAATGCTCAGCCTGTGCTCTACAAGGAAATTCACAAAATCATCTGTTTTACAGATAAGAAAGCAGGAGTTGATAATGGTGAGAAATTCCTGGCCACTCATGTGAAATGTGTAGGGGAAAAAAACATAGTACACATAGGGTTCAGTACTACCTACAGTTTCAGGCACGCAATAGAGGTCTTGCAATTCATCCCCTGTGGATAAGGGACAGCTATTTCATTGCCTGTAATACTCTTGCTGGAAACAACCCAGCTGGTATCTGAAGACACATCTAGCAACTATGTCCTGGAAAGCACAGCAGATATGAAGTGGAGGTAGTCTCTGTAGAAGTGGAGTTACTTATCACTTACAGGTGACTTGGCATTTTGAAAAGCTTTTAGTGGTTTTCAACCAGAGATTCCCACCTCTACTTCCAGGGACATTTGGCAATGTCTGAGACATTTTTGGCTGTCACAACTGTTGCGCAGTGGGGTGGTGCTCCTGGCATCTAGTAGGTAGAGGCCAGAGGTGCTGCTAAACATTCTGTGGTATACCAGACAGCCCCCATGGCAAACAGTTATCCAACCTAAAATGTCAGTAGTGCCTGGATTGAGAAACTGATCTGTGGGAATTGAACTCAGCAAACCAGGCTTGGGACAGGGTCTCTTGAAGCTTTCTAAGTTAACCCATGTTCATCCATCTGTGCAATAAAAAGGAGGAGATGGGAAAGGGAAATAATAATAAAATCACCTGCCCTATCAGCTTCAGTGAGTTATAATGAGGATTTCAGCACAATTAGATAATTTGAGGGAAAGTGCTTTCTAAACTACTATGCAGATTTTATTATAGGATTCATGGACTTGCATCCAGAGTTTGTACATGGAATGAGTTTTTAATGCATTTTGGATCCATAGGAGACATGAATGATCCTATACTTTAAAAGTTCATTTTGTTTTTATTCAGAAAATTGGAAAGGTCATTCTGCTACATAAAGCATCTGCATCAGACTCCATATTACAAATGAACCAAAAAGCCTAGAAGCTCCTCAATGCAAATATTTGAGGTTTGGCCAGTTCTCATGATAAGGTCACATTGTTAGCCCTTGAGATTATTTAAAAAAAAAAAAAAAAAAAAAGAACAAAATGCTTAAGATATCAAATAAGTGGAATGTGTTTGTATACTTAATAGTTTCCCACAAATGGTAACTCTAAACAAAATATTCTTTTCTGTGAACTGCCAAAGCCTTAAACAAGCGTCCTTCTTTCCATGCTGCAGACATGGTGGGAAAAGGAGTTTTAGCTTTAGACATTAGGGCAGCCAGAAAGGTTACAAGGAAACCAAAAACCTGAACTATGGTTTTCACAGACAGAAGTCTTTCTGTTTCACCTTTAATTTGAGGTTAAAAACAGTATATGGAAAGCTTCTGGTTAGTATCTGGTATGACAATGGTTATTACTATGATCTTGGCATATTTCTGGTTCTTGGCTCTGGAGTCAAATGTTGGATAATTATATAACATTTCCCTCCACTTCCATCTTCTCCTTCACTAATCTCCCAGCTCCTGTCTCATTTTCAGCAGAGCAACTATACTAAGGGGGAAATACTAGAAAGGTTCTAGGACACAAATAACATACATCACCCTAATATAAAGTTTTAAAGTTTTGTCACAAGGAGAGCCTAGCAAAAGGAAAGTTACTAATGTATTGATAAATGCTGAATTATAAGAAGATTAGGCCAGGCAGAGTGGCAGAGAGAGACCTTGTTGTCTCAAAACAACAACAACAACAAAAATACATTGAGATGAAGTTAATGTACTAGTAAGATTGAATAAACTGATTTGTCTCCAGACCATACCATTCCCTAAACCTTTTCCTTTTCCTGATGATTTTTTTATCATTATTCATTTCCTAACATATAATTACTTACTGAGTTCCTGTTATGGTCTAGCACCACGTAAAGTATTGTGGATACCAAGAGATGAAGACATGGTTCCTCCCCTCTGGAATCTTACTGGCTCATTAGAAAACAAAAATATTTATATAATTACATTTTATTATATCACACTCTTGTTTATATTGTAACATTTTAATAATTTTGAATACATTATTTACAATGTTTATGGGCAAACCTTATAGCAGTCTAGTGATTTAACAAGTATTAACCTCCCCAAATTATAGCTGAGGAAATGACGCATATTAGCTCCATTTTAGTAGCATGGACTTGAAGTAGATTCTCAGTAGACAGAGCCACCTTCACATGATTCTTAGAAATGGACACATAGTTACTTTCCCGAGAACATGATTGAGAAAGTCGGTTTTCAAGAATCTGAAATTCAAACTGAAGTCTTCTGTCTCCCAATCCTTTGCTGAAATAAAGAAATCAACAAAACATAATGGGAGAAGTAAGGAAGATTCAATTAAAGCTAGGCGTATAAGCTCCTGACAGAAAAAGAATACATGCTAAATAGAAATGATGGTATCCCTTAAGATAATTTATGAAGGTAACAAGGCTCCAATTAGGGTGCCAGAATATTACTTTACATATCCTCACAAAGTGGTTCTAAAATCCAAACAAAATAAATAAATGAAAGGGCAAACTAGCAAAGGAATCACAAAGGAAAACATGTCCTACCAAATTCAGAACATGTATGAAGTGAGAACTTTTCAAAGAGTACCATACAGATTTAAAATATGAAAGTAAAAAAAAAAAAAAAAAAAAAAAAACAACTAGGCAGAAATGGAGAAGCAGAAATAAAACTTGTATATACATTTAAGAACCAACAAACTTTACTAATACAAAATTTACTAATACACTTATCCCAGCTCAAAAACAGAGTATTTTTTCTTAGTGAAATCAGTTAATTGAATAAAATAAATAATGTTTATATGATAAAACAACAAATTATACATTTATAAGTAAAGGTTTGCAGTAGCATCAACACATTATTATAAGTACAGTAATCTACTGAATTCTTACTCCATACCAAGCCAGGGCTAGGCTTTTACTGTGGTATCTCATTTTATATCACAGCAATCCCCTCAATAAGTATAATTACTCTCCCCTATGTATGGGTGAGGACACTAAGGCTTTAGTTGAATAACTTGCCTGAGGTCACACAGCTAATAAACAAAAGAGATGATAATATCAGAAGAAATACTAAATCAACTTTTAGGGGAGAAGACCCTCTAATTTTACCAGTAATGAAATACATGTAAATACAAAAAAAAATTATGAGCGAGCAGTTGCATTGAACAAAACAATAAAAGTAAAGACTTGTAACTAAGACTAGCCCACTTGTGGGGCAACCTCTGCATGTATGGTGGTGATGATGTACATTATTTTTCCTGAACTGTATTACTCTACCTTTTGTTTGACTCAGTCATTTCACCAGGGAATGTATCCCACGGAAATAATTCCAAGAAGGAAAAAAACAGATGACAAAAGTTGTTCTTGCCTCGTTCTCTTCTCTACTGTCCCATAGCGAACAGGTGACTAAGATCTTACTCTTTCTTGATCGCATGCCTCATTCTGATTCTGTTGCCTCTTTTCCAGTTCTTGCCCTTTTCTTCTGGGCCCTTGACTCATACAGAAGCTTCAGATTAGCCTCCCAGACTCTGGATACCTTGACACTGAGTTCATCTACTTGCTATCGTCAGTGTTCCTTCTAAACCTACAACGTCCAAGAAGATAATCATAATAGTATAACAATATTAAGTATTTGTGTCAGATTTTCTGCAGGATGAACTTAATTTCCTTTATAGCGGGGGAGGTTCTTCAGAATCTCACCCCAGACTAGCCCCTCATGAATTCCAGTTATCTTTGCCATTTCTGGAATACATCTGTGCCCTTACCCACCTCCATGTCTTGTGTTATTTGTTGCTTAAATTGCTTTCTTCCTCCCCATGTAGACAAAATCAAATCCTTTCTCCACCTGGTTAAATCCCAACTCTATAACTCTTCTCTTTCCTTCCTGCTGCTTCATGGCATCTGTACTCATTCCATCAGTTGCAAAGCATGTATCATGCTGCACTATAGTCACTTGGCTGCCATGACAGGGCCATGGTATAACTGACCGGAAGGCACTTTGTAGGTGAAGAGTAGAACTTTTGAAACAGCCCCACAGAAGAGGAGTCTGCAGCACTCCTGGTGGGAGCGCTACCCTGGCCCAGCTTTTATTGATAACCTAACAAGGGCGAGGTTCCCATTCAGTACCTGTGAAGCTATCTTTTCCTTTCTCAGGAAAGGCTTGTTAACTAGGCTGATACCCTTCCCTCCTAAATGCTCAAAACATTCACCAGCTGCAAATAACTGGTAACAACTCACTCTCATTCCTCAATATGTCCTGTGAGAATCATTCTTTTTTCTAGGATCACTCCCAGGCATGCCATCCCTGGGCTTAAAGTCTACTCCTGCAGCTTCTGTAAGTGGAATAATATTTTCTACTGAAACCAGAAGATTCATTGCAACTCTTAAGGCAAGATCATCTATCCATCCTACCAGGGAAGACCATGAGGATAATGAGTTCTGGAATACAGCTCCCAAAACATCTCTCAAGAAATTGTTCTCCAAAATTATAAGTATGAAAACATCACTGAGGGAAAGTGCTCTGTCATTTTCATAAACTGTCCTCAAAGTTTGAGAAATGTGCACTTGGAAAAGACCCAGGAAAATAAATTAATTAATAGAAAAGATCGACATTAATAGACAAATAGGAAATTGGAAACAGACCTTCATTTTGAAAGCCTATAAATGTATATGAGATTTAGGGTTGATGGGAGATCTTAGGATGTAGTTGCTATACTTGGTTTTGAGTTCCTATAGTTGTATACTGGTCATGATTTGGAGTGTGGTATGGTCAAAATAATATTTCCCCAATAAAAGACTATGGGGGAAGGCCTGCCTGTTTTAATATTCCTGTTTC
Organism: Papio anubis; assembly: GCF_008728515.1. Taxonomy (NCBI): domain Eukaryota; kingdom Metazoa; phylum Chordata; class Mammalia; order Primates; family Cercopithecidae; genus Papio; species Papio anubis. The sequence goes on along the minus strand of NC_044985.1, from coordinate 27,842,706 downwards.
CTGCAATGCCTATCAGAACAGGAGTCTCTGACAGAAAGCAGTACAACAGGGAATTAATATGAATATCTGGATCCAACTAGCGAGGTTTTCCAGCTATCTCTCTCCTTGGCTAAATTGTTACATTTCTGAAATGGAAACCATCAGATATATGCTGCCATGCAATGAACACTGTCCTGGAATTTATAAGGCTCAGGGTCTAGTTCCAGCTCTGCCACTGACTGGCCATGTCACCTCTTTCAGCCTTACTTTACTCATCTGTAAAATAAAGTCATTCCAAAGAAGTTAGAACTAGAAGAGACCTTGGAGACTAGGGTTTCTGAGCTTTTAAAATGCAGACTTAAAATCCCCACCCCCAAGGGGATTTTACTTAGTGACACTTTCTGAAATGTTTATTATAAAAACCATAAGCATAATAATTGTACTTTTTAAATACACTTTGTTTTCTACCTGTATTTTTTTTCACTTTTATTATAGGTTCAGGAGGTTACATGTGCAGATTTGTTACAAAGGTATATTGAAAACACTTTTTATTCCTCATCATTCTGATATCTACCTGTGCTGCCAGTCACAATTATTCCAGCTACCCTGGTGTATGTTTTTGATCCCGTCATTTCCTCTTACTCGTTCTTCACCTTCAAGTATCCTATGGGAGCTTTTATTCTTTCTTGTTGAGTTTA